>NC_134570.1:50856362-51023862 GCF_050947875.1 Dermacentor variabilis | reverse complement strand
CTGCCTTAGAGCTGACGCCCGTTTCGTAGTGACGTGGTTGCCTAGCGGATCGGGTATAGGCCGCGTTCTTGTTCTCGGTAGCCTGTTGCTTTGTTGAGTACAACGGCTTTGTCCTCCGAGCCACCTCGGTCTACGTTTTTTCTTGGTACGTTCGGGCTTGACTGAGCAGCCAGTGTTGTTGACATTTCTTTTATTCGTTGCGCTCTTTCGTTGGCGCTTTTCTTTCTTCTTGGACTGTGGGGAAGGCGGTGTTAAATATATGATTGTGCAGTCTCTTTTTCCCCTTTCGACTTGTTGTTGGCAGTCTTTCATTCGCAAGTGCTTCGTGGTAACGGTAGCGATCGCGCTAACCGTACCAGACGTGCATCTGTGAATACGTGCACTGCACTTGCACAGAATTTGTATCTTCGCGCCGACTATAGTCGGTACTGGGTGCTTGCGTGACTGCGTAGTGACTTCCCCACGATGTCAGCTCACGCGTCGGCGTCAAAGAAGTGAGATCCACAAGAGACCGCAAACTGCGTGAAGTATCCCAAGAATGGCAATCGCGTTAAGTAGCGATGACAAGCGCGTTTCCGCCTAATCTTCAACATCGCGTTTGTGCTCTTTTAGGGCTTTGCACGGGAGATATTGAGGTAAGAGACTTTCGCTGCTACCGGAGCGGTTTGCGAGGACTGCTCTGATTTTCTCGGTAATCATACAACGACGAAGTATTTGTTGCAAGACTACAAGTATAGCCAGAGTAATTGCGGTGGTTGTGAGCGATAACATGTAGGCGCGAGAGTGCGCATTTCGGCTCCATTTGGCGTGCAATGATCAATGGGCAGTTTTTCTACAGCCATAATAATGCTCAATTCTCTTTGCCTGAGTTGGTACTTGCCTCGGGTGTCTTTCATAAGTGCGAGGCTGACAGTAATGCTTTTGGGTGGACGCTGTAATGATGTGTTGCTCTTGTGTGGGGCAAAGCCAGTGTCAAGCAGACAACATTTACTATTTCATATGCTGAACTGTTTTGTTTACATCAAGTATGATGTATTACATGTGCTATACCTTATGTTGTACTTTACGTTCATACCACAGTTGTAAGCGTGCCTACGGGCGAATAAATTTCCTTGTCACCTTTCAAACAGTGGGATCGAACATCTCACGCAGCAGGCACACCAGGCCGAGATTTAAACCGTACGCATGCATGTCTCATGCCGGCGCAAACTACAGTCGAGCATCTCTAGAACGAACGCCTCTGGAGTGGTATAACCTGTATAACGAATAAATAATTCCGTACCGGCTCTTGTGTAAACTGCACGGTGTTAATGAAGGATATGGGAGGGCACTAGCACTACGTTTATAAAGGCGGAGAGCCGCAAGGGGTTGCCTAGCAGCGCAGTACTGATCAGGATGCCTTAGAACACGCACCTATAAAGCGAGATGTAACAAGGAAGAAGGAGCATGTGCTTGGGGCTGCGGTAAAGCCAGGGAAACGGTGGAACATGTTCTATTAGAATGTGAAGACATCTGCCCGGCGGTCGATTTAGTAATCACCGGACTCCTTGCAGCCCCTGGCGTCAGCGAGAGCAGAAAAGTAAGCGTGTCCGCAATGGAGATTAACAAGAGACGATTGGAAGATTGGTTGAAGAAAAGCAGGGAAACCACAACGACAGAGGCGTGAAAAAACCAAGTTCACTACAGGGGTTCAGAAACTTTGGTTACGGGAATTCATCGTGATTTTCCTTTCATGACCTTTTTTTTTCATTTTTAACATAGGTAGGCCTTTGGGCAATATGGTAACACGAGCTTGGCGGCGCAATCCACGGCCCTGTTCCAAAGGAGACGCTCATAGCATCTATCCATACGTCCATCCATTTGTACCCCGGAAAAAATTGACGCCACATCGGCGCTCTAAGCAAACTACTAAGAGGGATCATACAAGTGGCTTTAGCAGACTACGTGAACAACCTTTCTTATATTTTAGCGTACCTTTAACGTTGTCGCTACTAGACATCCCGTTTAACGTCATTATTTGTAGTCGTGCGGTCGGTATATGGCCGACACGTTCCACAACTGTATAAATGCCAAGATATACGATAGCCAAAAGCACGTGATTGTCATAGCGGTTCCCCCGGCTCGGAGTTCCATCTCGTCACGTGCTTGCGAGACAGAGAGCCTCCTTTTGTGGCTCGGCCTGCCCCCCGCAAGCGGTGGCTCTTTTTCGTCCCCAGCTCGCCTCCGCTCTCGCTCGACGGGGTGCTCTCGGCGCCGTGAATGCGCGTGGGTGACTAAGACCCCAGGTGGGGCGCCGTCTCCTCCGAATGCCTGCCTGCTCGCCTCTCTGTTGCGAGGGCAGAAAGAAAGCGCTGGACTCCTCCGCTTTTCGTTGCGTGAAATTTTTTTGTTCTTTATTTTTTGTTCGCGACGTTGGCCTCCTCGATATCATCTCGCGAACTGCGCTGAGCCACCGACCTCTCAAAAGCGAGGCTTACAGAAAGGAAGAGAGGGGTGAAACGGGTGTGTTATTTCTTCGGTAGTTAAAGCCGCCCTCGTTTCTTTTTCTTTCTTTTTTTCTTCCGTGCGGCTTGTCACCGCTGTGCCTATACATCCCACATATGGAAAGAGAACGCGTAACGCGCCTAGCCTTTCTCTTTTTTTTTTTTTTCGTACAACACAATGTGGCTTCTTCCAAGCTGCGTAACGGTAGCTGTATTATATAGTGGCAGCATCGAAAGCTGAAATACGTAGCTGTAATATGTAGCCATGGCTACGTGATTTCGCTTTCGATAACGGTCCGATCACTCGCCCGTTCTCCGCGCCCGTCGTGGTGGCCCAGTTGCCACAACGTTCTGCTGTGTACCGTGCACTAGGTCGTGGGTGCGATTCCTGACCGCCGCTGCCGCTCGCATGTGGGAGCGCAATGCAAGAACCCTGATGTCCGTAGGCGCACCTTAAAGGACCGCGAGTGGCAGCAACTAATCCGGGGTCCCCAACTTCCGCGTCTATCTTGCAGCCACGCTTGCGCGGTGCAGCTTCGGTATACGCAAAACCACGTAAATCACACAGAAGCCTTTCACGCACAAAACGTGCGCGATGATAGCATATTGGAGCCGTCTATACCTCTTTGTTAGATTGTGAGGCGCAAATGCTTGGTGATCTATTTCGTGTGACCTAATGACACGCGCCCACAGGTGGTGTCTTCTTCATTTTTCCTTAGTAAACTTCAATTGTTAGAGCGCTCGTCCTGGGTCCTTCCTTTTTCTACTGCCGTCGTTTTATGCTGATTCCTAGAATGCCTAAATCAGCTTTCTCCTTTGCTGTTATATACAATGTGTGGCATAGCATGAAAGATAATCCTGCGTCAAATATGTCGTCACGAGTCGATTATAGCACCCACTTGATTGCACTCAGTGCAAGATGGAGAAGCTGCAGCGCTTAGAACATCCGTGCAGAAGTGTATATGCCGGTCCTGTTCTTAATCTGCGTAGCAGGCTGGCTACCGAGCGGCCAAGTCCCTTCACTACGCAAATGGTTAGGCAGCGGTTTCCCAAGCGAACGAAAATTGGCAGCGAATTTGTCTCTTTGGGGAGTACGAAATTCAAATTTTCTCTCTTTTTTTCTAATTTCAAGTTTATTTCCCAGACACTACGCTGTCACCACCGGAGCTATCACTTTTAGCAGCCTTGAAAGTGCTTCATAGGCGAGGCCGTCTTCTCTTGCGTTCCCAGGGGCACCAACATGTGGAGATATCCACGGAAACGTTACCTCAATCCCTCATTTGGCGATTTCTTTAAGTGAAGCCAGCAACAGGGCAAGGACCTTGTTTGGAGGAACGCCAACGAGATAGTTGCCGAATTGCAGACTTCCAGTCTGAAAGTATGACACTCAGGAGACGCAGTAGCCGGCCAAGTCTGCCAGGCTAACCGCGCATGTATAGCAACGCCATCACCAACTGCCAGAAAAAAAATTTTGGCTAGTTGCCGATTGATTCAACATTATGCATTTTATCGCGCTACAGACACGACACAAGACGAAAGAACACGAAAAACGCTTTCTCCGTCTGCTACTTCCGACTTGTATCACCCGTGGGCTCCAGGCTCCGTCCAGGCTCCCTCCTCCAGGCTCCAGGCTCCGTCTTCCAGGCTCCAGCACGGCACTGTAGCGAGGTGTGATTGCTTGCAATAATGTCGCGCGATCGCGTAATATTTGATCTACACCCTAAGAACAATGCATCGCTGACTTTGGGCGGGGAGTCAGTGCTCGTCCCATACAGCACCTAAATATATATTTCTGAAATTCCACGCACTCCCGGAGGAAGAGTGAGAGAAAAAAAAAAACTTTAGTGAGAGTTGGAGAAGCTATAGCCTAGACCAAAATACTGGTATTCTGCTCGATCTAATGGTGTCGTAAATTCTGCGGCCGTGTAATGACGTTTTTACGGCTGCTGCAATGCCTTACTGTTTCTGCAATGCACAAAAACATGGCATTTGTTACTCTGCAGGAGCGATTGCGCTGTAGGAGTGATTTAGATACCACATATAGAGTACGTTACCACTGTTCGGGCTCAATGAGTATGAATGTTGGAAGGGGGATGATGATTATTATGATAATGATGATGATGATGATGATGATGATGATGATGATCCGCCACTTTGTGTTACGGAATCACCACGACGGTAAGCTCAAGCCTTGTCATTCACGTACCCACACTTTTAGACAGTTTCTTTCCTTAGGCAATCGAAAGATCAAATTATTTACCTGTTATGTACGTTTATTACCCGCTGATGTCTTTTTTTTCAAGCGAACCTTGTAACCTTGTCAAGGCCTAAATTGGCTCACAAATTTCGATGGCCATGTAGTCAGGCAAAAAACGCGGTTGCTCCCTGAGCAGAGCAGCTGCTGGTGAGGGCGGTTTGATAAGTTTAAAGCTGCGATAGCGCCGGAGTGTGAGTCATTAGCAAGGATTCTTGCTGCATAGGCGCGCGCTCGCGCCACGCGCGCAACCAATCAGAGCCGTTTCGCTTCCGCCGGGGAGGGAAAGGGCAGTGTTGCGTTTCGCCTGCGACACGTGGTTTTGCCGGCGCGGCTGCGGCAGGGCGGCAGACATTTTGGCCCGATCGTCGTCGCCGCAACACTCATCGCCAGGTGTTTCCAGGCGCGACTGCGGCGATGCGACCGCAAAGGATCACCCTCGCATTCCAGTCATTGTGCCCGAAACAGGCGATGCCAAAGCAGGGATCGTCCCCTCATTACAGCCATTGTGCCCGAAACAGGCGATGCCAAAGCAGGGATCATCCTCTCATTCCAGTCATTGTGCCCGAAACAGGCGATGCCAAAGCAGGGACCATCCTCTCATTACAGTCATTGTGCCCGACCGGCAGCGCTACAACAGGGTGCTACGAGATCGTGCTCGACAGGGTGCTACGAGATCGTGCTCGACATGGTGCTACGGCATCGCTACGACAGTGTGCGTCACCATTAGCCCATTGTACATTCACGTGCTCGTCTTTTGAGGGGTTCCTTCTTGCCCTCAACTGCGAGAGTATAAAAACAGCTGCCCCCGGACGCCAAAAGGAGGGCTCCGATTTCTTCTGTTGAGTGAAGTGCTCTCCCGTCTCTCTACTTCGGTCAACCTGACCGCCAACTCTTTGCGATGTTAAAATAAACAAGTTGTTTCGTTGTTACCAGTCGACTCATGCTTTGCCGGGACCTTCGGATGCTTCCAGTTGTACCCCAGGCCGCCAGGCCAACGCTACCCTTGGGGCTTGCGACCCAGGTACAACCACGGGCGTCAGCGCCGAGTTCCCAACAGATCGTACCAGCAGTCCGATCCCAAACATCTGGTGGCAGCGGTGGGATCGCCTCCGACTTCAAACAACGGTCTGCCAGCGGTGAGATCGCGACAACGGAGGCCAGCAGCAAAGAGATGCAGTTGACTGTATGCTGAGCAGCTCAACGACGATCCGGGAGCAGTGCAACGAGCCCTGTGTGATGACTGGTTGCCTGCAGCGGAACGACTGCGCTGGACTCTTGGCTGCGAGGTTTGGTGAGTGCGGGACTTTCTTCTTCTGAGCTTTGCCAGGCTTTTGTTAGTGTCAGAAACAGAGCTGGTAATTGTGGTTGTCGTTGCTGCCGGGTTAGTTTGCGGCAAGACAATAGTAAGCAGTAGAGAAAGCAGCATTCAGAGCAGCCATGGATTTGAAGTCGTTGCGCAAACCGAAATTGTTGGAGCTTGCAAGAGAGTTGGGTCTGGATGTCTCAGACAAACTAAGAAAACCTGAACTGCTAAAGGCTATTCTTGAGTTAGAGGCTGAGGATGACGAGCTGTCGGAATGCCTTGAGACTATTGAGGAGAGGTCAAAAAGACAGGAGCGCGAACTTAAAGAACAGAAAGAAAAAGAAGAGCGTGAACTTAAAGAACAGAAAGAAAAAGAAGAGCGCGAACACGCTTTGGAAATGAAGCGTCTCGAGGTAGAGATGGAACGCGCTCGTAATGGAAGTCAGGCACACGGTGCAGGAGAACGAGTATTGTTCAAAATGACTGACCTGATGCGGCCGTTTAAGCTTGGAGAGGACATTGGTTTGTTCCTGGTTAACTTTGAGCGAACGTGCGAGAAGCAGGGGTTCTCTCGGGAAACGTGGCCACAGCGCTTGCTCACTTTGTTACCCGGCGAGGCGGCCGACGTAGTCGCTCGCTTGGATAGAGAGGAGGCAGAGGATTTCGACAAAGTAAAATCGAGTCTGCTAAAAAAGTACCGGCTGTCTGCGGAGGCGTTCCGTCGGAAGTTTCGGGAAAATGAGAAAGGCAAAAGTGAGTCATATACAGAGTTTGCGTATAGGCTTATGTCGAACATGCAGGAGTGGCTCAAAGAAGAGAAAGCGTTTGGTGACCACGATAAAGTTCTGCAGTGCTTCGGGCTAGAACAGTTTTATAGTCGGTTACCGGAGAACGTGCGATACTGGGTCTTGGATAGGCCAGACGTTTGTACGGTGGCTAAAGCCGCTGAGCTAGCCGAGGAGTTTGTGACGCGTCGGGCTCGCGGAGCTAAGGATGGTCAAAAGGGTGAATTTGGCTCGAAGTTCGAGAGGCCGAAGTTCACACCCATGAGAGCAAAGGGGAACACGCGTAGTGCGGATGCGAGTGGAAGCAGTGCGACCGAACCTAAGGAGACGGCGGCAGCCGAAGCCGAACGCAGAAAGCGGTTCGAGATGAGGCGAGCGGGCGTTTGTTATACGTGCCAGAAGCCGGGTCACTTTTCGGCGCAGTGTCCGGAAACAACACCAAAAGTTGTGTTTTTTTCAATAGGCAGCACTGACGAGAACATGAAGCTTCTCGAGCCTTACATGCGAGACCTCCTCGTGAACGGGAAAGAGTGCCGAGTGCTTCGCGATTCCGCAGCTACGATGGATGTAGTTCACCCATCTTACGTAGAACCCCATATGTTCACGGGCGAGTGCGCGTGGATCAAGCAAGCCGTGGAAGCTCATAGCGTGTGTCTGCCAGTAGCAAAGGTGCTTATTGAAGGACCTTTCGGAGCGCTTGAGACAGAGGCGGCAGTGTCATCTATGCTGCCACCCCAGTACCCGTACCTATTTTCAAACAGGTCCGATCACCTCCTGCGCGAGAAGGGGCTTTTGTTTGGTGAAGCTAGTGTTCAGGCCTTAACCAGATCGAAGGTTCGGGAGCTCGCTGCAAAGGCGGTAGTTGCGGGGCCGACGTTATCAAACAACGAAAAAGGGTCAGAGGCGCAGCAAGCTGATATGCCGAGCACGCCCGAACTGAATAAACTAGAGTCTGTAACGTTAAAGGCGCCAGATACTGGAGAGGAAACGCCCGACGCGGGAAAGTTAGAAGAGCTATCTACTGATTTGCTCATCGCGCCTACGTCAGACGGACTTGATAGGTTGTTAAAAGTCAGCCGGACGGCTTTGATAGCCGAGCAAAAAAAGGATGGCAGCCTGGAAAACGTGCGCTGCAATGTCAAAGAAGGTATCGCCAGGAAAACTGCGCGTTTTGTGGAAAGGGGTGGAGTCCTGTACCGGAAGTATCTAGACCGCCGAGGAGTGGAGTTCGATCAGCTGGTCGTGCCTCAATGCTATCGTCAGGATCTGTTGCGCTTGTCACACGGGGGTTCGTGGTCCGGACACCTAGGAGTTAAGAAAACTAAGGACCGTCTCTTGCAAGAGTACTATTGGCCAGGGTGTTTTCGGGACGCAGACCATTTCGTGAGGACATGTGACACTTGTCAGCGGGTGGGCAAACCAGGGGACAAATCGAGGGCGCCGTTGAAATTGGTACCTATCATTACGGAGCCTTTTAGACGGCTCGTTATTGATACTGTGGGACCTCTGCCGGTAACAGCCACGGGGTACAGACACATTTTGACTGTGATCTGCCCAGCGACAAAGTTCCCTGAAGCAGTGCCGCTTAAAGAACTCAGCTCAGTTGAGATAGTTAATGCACTACTGTCCATATTTGCGCGAGTTGGTTTTCCTGCAGAAATTCAATCAGATCAGGGCACAGTGTTTACTAGCGCTTTGACGACAACTTTTCTCGAAAGGTGTGGGGTAAAGCTGCTACACAGCTCAGTGTACCACCCACAGTCGAATTCCGTTGAGAAGCTCCACTCCGTCATGAAGCGCGTGTTGAGAGCGTTGTGTTTTGAACATCGAACTGACTGGGAGCTGTGTTTGCCTGGGGTGATGTTTGCGTTAAGAACCGCGCCGCATGCGGCTACGGGGTTTTCGCCAGCTGAACTGGTGTACGGTCGCTCGCTTCGATCTCCGCTTCGCATGCTTCGAGAATCGTGGGAAGGTAGGGGCGACGACCCAGTCGTGGTGGAGTACGTACTTAAGCTCCTCGAACGCTTAAGAAGGGCACAGGAGTTGTCAGGTGAAGCAATGACAAAGGCCCAGCAGAGGGCCAAGGTTTATTATGATCGGACAGCCAGGGCCCGTCGTTTTGAGGTTGGCGATGAGGTCATGATATTGCGCACATCGCTAAACAACAAACTAGACGTGCAGTGGGAGGGCCCAGCACGAATTGTTCAGAAACTGTCGGACGTTAACTACGTGGTAAGTCTGCCAGGAAAGCGGAAAGCACAGCAAGTTTACCACTGTAATCTGCTCAAACCTTATAGACAAAGGGAAGCAGTGGTGTGCATGATGATAAACGTTCCTGAAGAGCTTCCGGTCGAGCTTCCAGGACTAGGCTCAGTGACGAACAGGGAAGACACCGGTCAAGTCATTAGTGACCTTATCAGTAAAGCACCGCTGTCGCCCGAGCAGAAAACCGAACTACACCAGCTATTACAAGAGTTTCAAGGTCTGTTCTCTGAGAGGCCTGGTAGGACTTCTGTACTTACTCATGATATAGAACTTACCTCCCCAGAGCCAGTACGATCCAAGGCGTATCGGGTGTCACCCCGCCAGAGCGATATTATGGAGGCTGAGGTAAAGAAAATGCTACACCTCGGTGTTATTGAGGCAGGTGAGAGTGATTATACCTCCCCTTTGATTTTAGTTGAGGTACCGGGCAAGGAACCTCGTCCTTGCGTCGACTACCGCAGGCTTAATTCCATCACTAAGGATCAAATTTATCCGATCCCTAACATCGAGGAGCGCCTTGAGAAAATTAGTAGCGCTCAGTTTATTTCCACCCTAGATCTTGTCAGGGGTTATTGGCAGGTTCCACTTACAGAAGAGGCTAGTAGGTATGCGGCGTTCATTTCACCAATGGGAACATTCCGTCCTAAAGTGTTGAGTTTTGGTTTGAAGAACGCGCCATACTGTTTTTCAAGCCTCATGGATAAAGTGTTGCGGGGACAGCAAGAATTCGCTTTACCGTATCTAGACGACGTAGCGATATTCTCCGCATCCTGGTCTGAGCATGTGACACACTTGCGGGCAGTGCTAACCCGCCTGCGCGAAGCGGGCTTGACAGTCAAGGCTCCTAAGTGCCAGTTAGCACAGGCCGAGGTTGTTTACCTCGGTCACGTGATTGGTCAGGGTCGTCGCCGCCCCTCTGAAATAAAAGTGGCCGCTGTGCGAGACTTTCCGCAACCGCGCACCAAGACCGATATTCGGTCGTTCTTGGGTGTCGCCGGCTACTATCAGAGGTACATCCCTAGGTACTCTGATATCGCGGCTCCCCTGACGGATGCTCTAAGAAAAACAGAGCCTCAAACAGTCGTCTGGGACGAGACAAAGGAAAGAGCTTTTAGCGCCCTAAAGAGTGCCCTAACAAGCCAGCCTGTGCTACGATCGCCAGACTATACAAAAGGGTTCATTGTTCAGTGCGATGCTAGTGAGCGAGGCATGGGCGTTGTACTGTGCCAACGGGAAAATGGAGAAGTAGAACACCCCGTCCTGTATGCTAGTCGTAAGCTGACCAGTCGTGAGCAGGCGTATAGCGCCACCGAGAAAGAGTGTGCGTGTCTCGTGTGGGCCGTTCAGAAATTGTCATGCTATCTAGCCGGCTCGAGGTTTATCATTGAGACGGATCACTGCCCTCTCCAATGGCTGCAGACCATCTCTCCCAAAAATGGCCGCCTCCTGCGCTGGAGCCTCGCTTTACAACAATATTCCTTTGAGGTGCGTTACAAAAAGGGGAGTCTCAACGGTAACGCCGATGGCTTAAGTCGAAGCCCCTAACGTAGGAATCAGCCTCAAAATTGTTGGTTACTGATGTTTTTCTTCCTGAGGCAGGATTTTTTTTAACATATTGCTTTTGTTTAGTGTTTCAAAGTGATGATATGCTTTCTAGTGCAATTTTTCAATTTGTGGACGCGTTCTGAGTGATGCTAGACTACTGTAAGGAACTAGGCAGTGGTATAAAAAGGGGAAAGAGCCTGGCAGGGCTTAGTGAGGGTTGTGCCGTGCTTGCGGACTGAGCGGTTGAGTTTCAGCGTAGTTCTAACGCTTGCCGGGAACGAGAACAAAAATGTGAACTCTCCCGAAGTCACTTTGCAGTGTCCCGTGCGAACCTGAACGAGAGAACGAGGCCTTCTCTGTGCGCTGCGCTCAAGAAACGTCGAGGGACGCCCGACTTCGGTTATGAGCATCATCGAGCGACATCCCTCCGGCCAGCGGATGCAGTCCCCTGTCCATCGGGATCTCCTTCCCCCGGCGGGGCGGTCTGTTGCGTTTCGCCTGCGACACGTGGTTTTGCCGGCGCGGCTGCGGCAGGGCGGCAGACATTTTGGCCCGATCGTCGTCGCCGCAACACTCATCGCCAGGTGTTTCCAGGCGCGACTGCGGCGATGCGACCGCAAAGGATCACCCTCGCATTCCAGTCATTGTGCCCGAAACAGGCGATGCCAAAGCAGGGATCATCCTCTCATTCCAGTCATTGTGCCCGAAACAGGCGATGCCAAAGCAGGGACCATCCTCTCATTACAGTCATTGTGCCCGACCGGCAGCGCTACAACAGGGTGCTACGAGATCGTGCTCGACAGGGTGCTACGAGATCGTGCTCGACATGGTGCTACGGCATCGCTACGACAGTGTGCGTCACCATTAGCCCATTGTACATTCACGTGCTCGTCTTTTGAGGGGTTCCTTCTTGCCCTCAACTGCGAGAGTATAAAAACAGCTGCCCCCGGACGCCAAAAGGAGGGCTCCGATTTCTTCTGTTGAGTGAAGTGCTCTCCCGTCTCTCTACTTCGGTCAACCTGACCGCCAACTCTTTGCGATGTTAAAATAAACCAGTTGTTTTGTTGTTACCAGTCGACTCATGCTTTGCCGGGACCTTCGGATGCTTCCAGTTGTACCCCAGGCCGCCAGGCCAACGCTACCCTTGGGGCTTGCGACCCAGGTACAACCACGGGCGTCAGCGCCGAGTTCCCAACAGATCGTACCAGCAGTCCGATCCCAAACAGCAGGAAAGGGTTTCGGGCGCGCAGCGCCGGCTTCGTTGAAGTTCAGTTCATTCTCAGAAAACGGATGGGATGGCCACGCGTTATGTGTTCCCCCGAGGAACTGGCAGTCTTCGACGAGCGGCGTCGACAACTCGCCCGTGAACGCGTTCGCCGTCGGCGCGCCGATCCCGCCGTCAAGGGCTAAGTATAGTCCGACGTAGCTTGAGCGCGCGCACGCGTTACGTCACGTTAGCGAGAACAACAGCGCCTATAGTTCGACCGATGGTTCGACGCAGTGGCACCGCTAACGTAACTGGACGCGGCTAACGCGCTCCGACACGCCCAGCGTCTAACGACGCTCGCCCACCCGCCGATAACATCGGGCTATCAACGCGCCTTTAGAGCCGCCCGAGCCCAGACAATCCGACAGCGACGAGAAGATACCGAGCTGAGGGCGCGGGAGGCCGAAGCGATCCGGCACCGTTACCTGTGGGTTAATTAACCATGACAGAGGTCAGGCGCACACAGGACAAGCTTCGCTTACCTCCATGTTCCGGTAGGTGAAGCGTTGGTCATTTTTTTCTTTGCTCTAACAAAACATTTGACATTTCTTTTTGCGCGTGTATGTATACCGGTGAATTTACAGCTATGTTATCCATACCTTGCTGGGCGTCGCTCTAAATTTAGTTTGGATTTCATGCCTTCCGATTCTTCATTAATTTGCCTTTGCTCTAGTTTTTTATTCACTACGACACTTGTTTCCTTTGCTCACAGCTGCCTCCTTTCGGTTTGTAATTTCCTTGTGCCTTTAATTGCAATAGCTGCTTATTGTTTTATAGCAAAGCTGTGTACGCATATACACCCAATGCATTCGTTGTGTCCATGGGCCGATCTCGGAGGTAGTGGAATACCGGGCCAACCAGCAGCGGAGTTGAAGCACGCTTCAAGTACTCCGCTCCTAATAATAACAATAAATAAATAAATAAATAAATAAATAAATAAATAAATAAATAAATAAATAAAGATGCATAAATCAACATGGCAAGAGCGCTGAATCTCTTCTAATGAATACGCCACCAGTTCGGAATGGGAGAGAAAGCGACAACGTTATTCGTAGAGCCACCACGGAAAAGAGATCGGTAGGAAATGCGCTCACAAAGCGCTGTTCATTGTATAATCCTTCTATTTTACATATAATAAGGAGAAATATTCAGCGCAAGCGCCTAGGACAAAGTACAAGGAGGAGGAAGAGGACGACGAAATGAAGAAACAAGACAGGGATGTTAACTAGAAATGCGTCTGGTTGGCTATCTTACTCGGGGGACAGGAAAGAGGGAATAGAAAGGTAAGATAGGGAGAGGGAGGGAAAAGAGAAGAGACAAGCACATCGCCATTGCTTGTCTCATCGCTTGCTTGCGGTTTGTCTTGGGTGTTTGCGCTAAATATTTCACCTTATAATGCGATGTTCCAACTAGCCCCAACCGAAGTTTTATTTTACATATGTTGTCTACCACCGGAACGCAGTCAGGATTAAGTAAAACGAAAGAAGCTTAATATTGAACTTGTTAGGTATTCAAATTGAGCTTTAACAATCGTCACAAATGCTATGTGAAACATTGATCGAAGTATAACATATTACTGAGAGCAGGTAAGGGGGTTCTTATAGCTTCGGAGAAGTGTTGATATTGAAAATTCGGCTCCGAATCAGTATACGGTGGCGGTGGCACATGTCTTCATCAGGCTGGTTCTCGTAGCTTTGATGACGCCTATGATGGCATAGCAGACTCTGTGGCTTTCGATGTAAGGCGGAATAGTCAGTATGTTCAGTGATATGATTTATTCCTATTATGAGGAAGTTTTTTTTTTTTAGCGCAGTCTGTATTTTGCAGCAGTGTGTGGTAGGTTTGTCACGTTGTACAGCACCAGTACTGGTTACTAGGTCACTACAGTGGCTTCTTGGTTCCTTCTTCTGGTGGGGCAGTACAGAACTGCTCTGTCGAAGCCGGTTACCGCGGTGCTGACGGGTTCAGTGGCGTGGTGTGCTGCCTTTGCACGGGCCTCAGCCTCGTCGTTGCCCTAGACGCCGACGTGATAGGAGTGGCAGGGGAGCTAATGGGAGCGAGAACTTCAAGCAATGTCATGTTACTGTTAACAGAGTGTTATAAACATGGCAAGAACGACGATTCTCCTATAAAGCGTACGCCACCAGTTTGGAAGGAGAACCAGTACAGAAAAAAAAAAATCGAACGAAAATGTGGCTTTTCAGAAACGAAACACTAGTCACAATATTATGCTACTATTTTGCATATCTTATCTTCAACAAGAATGCAGTCATGATTAAGCAAAAAGAAACATGCTTCGTGTTGAACTTGTTAGCAATGCTATTCAACCTTAATAATTGTCGAAGCGCTAAAGAAAACGTTGATCGAAATAAAAAAATATTACTTAGAATAGGTGAGGGGGTTCCTCGTTATGGCTTCCAAGCAGTGTTGCGCATTAAAACTCGGCTCCAAAGCAGTAGGAGTGTGACCGCACAGACGTACAACGTTGCCGACGGCGGATGCCGACACCGTGTTTTCTGTGTATATACACAGAAGAAGAAGGAGCACGGAACAAGCGTTTCTACCGACGCCCCTGCGTGTTCCACGTCGGGGACGTCCACCTCTCACGCCATGGCGCCTACAGCGTCGTGGACTCCCTCGAAGGCCCACGTCTTCGATGTTGTTGTCCCTACGGGGAATGGTCCCGAGACCGTCGTCGACGCGACGGCCTCAATAGTTGGCCTCTCTGAGGTCTACTGCGTTCAGCACATGGGAGGCCTCAACTTCCAAGTCACCGTCAAGAGCATGGCTTCCATGACTCTAATCGTCGATGCTGGCTGCCTCGTCATCGGTGGCGAGCGTTGTCCCGTCGTTCCCGTTGGCCCGCAGGTAACCAACGTAACCTGCCTCTTTTTGCCGTCCTTCGTTCCGAACGAAGTCCTCGTCCAGGCACTATCACCATACGGCAAGGTTCTGTCTGTCAATGCTGGTCTTATGAGCGGACGACGTGGCGTGCTCACGGGCACACGCTTCGTGCGTATGGAAATGAGTGCCACAACCCCGGTCCCAAATTATCTGCGAGTCTCTGGTCATCGTGTGACGTTTGACTACCGCGGCTTGCAACGCGTGTGTCGTCGGTGCGGTTCCAGCGACCACTACCGTGCACAGTGCACCGCAGCGTTCTGTGGCCGTTGTGGCGTCCATGGCCACGAAAGCGACGGGTGTGACCGTCCTTGTCGGCGTTGCGGGTATAGTCACCCTACAGTCGCGTGCCCTGTGCGGCGTTCATACTCAGACGCTGCTACTGGGGCCTTTCCCCCCTTACCGCCGGCGTCAGCTGCGGTTGCGACTGCGCGTGAGGCCATAACCAAAGAAATTGCACTGACACCGCAAGAACTAGCGTCAAGAAATGAAAAAGAAGAGGCATGCAGCTCGAGAAGTCCCAGCGCGTCATGTTCGCCGGCCTCCTCTACTGAAAAAGAAGACCGTGACGTGGCGGATCGCAACACGCCATGTTCGCTGGCCTTCCAAGCAGCGAAGGACACGCGTGCTGTGGCCGAAAGCGCCTCCACTTCGGCTGCTACCATCACTCCTCCTGATCCCAGCAAAGTTTTGAACGCGGATAAAGCGCCTGACTCTGCGATCGCTGCAGTCGATGTACCCACGAAGTCTGCTGCGGCTTCATCCGCCTGAGTTGCATCTCCTACAGCGGCGCAGCCATTGCATCCGGGTGGGCCCCCGGCTGCCGAGGTTGTTGGCGACGATGAAATCAATCCCGCCGTCCTACCGCTACCGACATCATCCTCATCAGAAAACAGCTTCAGCCTCGGAGTTGATAGCAGCGTTGGACTGTCGCCAAGCCTGGATGAACTCGACATAGAAATGGCGGCCCCACGAGACGTAAAGCGCGCTCATGCGTCAGCCTCTGGCTCGGACGGCGGCCCCGATCGCCGTGCCGAGTTACAGCGGCCCAAAAAACCTCGGCCTTCTTCGAGAGGGTCGAAGAAGTGACGCGTGCACTGCTTAACCCCTGGACTTGTTCCCGGGGTGCCGACTTGAAGAACACGACCAGGTCAGTTTGGTGATACATTTAATTAATTATGGCTGACACCCTGAAGATTATTTCATTAAATGCACAAGGGTTCCGAAGTCCTGTAAAACAAGCCGAAATTATCAGCGTGGCCCGCGCAAAACAGTGTGACATACTGTGTTTACAAGAAACAAATTTTTTCACCATTGGACATGTCCTTACTTTCAAACGCACTTTTAACCTGGACTGTTGTTTTCTCCTTCGCGATATCACGCTCTGGTGGAGTTGGTATTATTATTTTCAACAGAGCACTCTTGCGAAATCATGTCTTTTATGATAGGACAGGGCGGATATTGGCATTTGATTGTGTACTATCTTCATTTAGGTTACGGATTTTGTGCATATATGGACCCGCGCAGGCCATTAAGTCCAATGATTTTTTCCGTGACCTGGACGTGTATTTCCTTGACGGCCGTCACGTGGTGCTCGTTGGGGATTTTAACTGCGTCTTAGACACGCGAGCAGATGTGCAAGGCCCGGGCTGGGGTCGCCCTGATTGGAACGCACGGGAGTTGCGGCGCCTCGTCCAGCATTTTTCGTTGCTAGATACATATCAACTTTTTCGTGGTTCTTTATTTGCCTGGACCTGGCGACGCGGTGCCTCGTCCAGCAGGTTAGACCGTGCCTATGTGCCAAGCAGTTTAGCTCAGTATGTCACCCAGTCTGATGTGATAACGTTACCTTCATCCCCTGTTTATATTTCCGTTCACAAACCAGTAATACTTGAAATTCGCTTCCCTGCTTCCTCATCAGTAAAACCCTGGCGTCTGGACATGCGCGTTCTACATGACGCGCGCTCGCGCTCTTGTTTGTCACGATTTTTGGGCGCCTCTGTTTCTAGATCTGACCGAGAGTCATGGGATGCGCTCAAGGTGCAGTGGCGTCTACACTGTTCAGTTGAAGGGCGTGCACTTAGACGACGTATGTCAGAGGAACTGGCGGATACTGCCACGAAGCTCCGCATCGCCCTTCGGGTCAATCAACTGGCTCCGTTGATGCGGTCCTGGCAGCGTGAGCTACGGAGGCGTTTCCAACGCCCCATCGCGGCGTCGTCTTTGTCAGCTGCTGCTTGTCGATGCAGACGTAATCCGTGTGCGCACCCCGAAGTTCTGCGCTTTTCAAGAAACTCGCTTTTTAGACAGCCGAATGCATTCGGTTCTGCGGCCCCAAGAGCACTTCCTGTTACACCACCTCCCACACGTGATTATTCGCTATTTGTAACGCATTTTGAAAACATGGCGCGTACGACCATGCAAATAGATTCTGGCTCTCAAGGACTTCATACTTTGCTTAGTGGGCTGCCTCAGGTTCCATCTGAGGTAGCTAACCGTCTTTGTGCACGACCATCAGCCGAGGAAGTGAAAGCAGCATTATCTTCTATGAAGCGTGGCTCGGCCCCAGGGCCGGACGGGTTACCCGTGGAGTTTTATCTAACGATCTGGGAAGATATTGGTGCCACTTTCGTATCGGTTATCAGCCAATGCTTTGAGAACTTTGATTTCCCGTTTAGTTTTCGGGACGGTCGTATTGTGCTGATACCTAAGCATGATCCGTCATCAGTTCGTCCAGAGGAATGGAGGCCAATCACGCTTCTCAACGTCGACTACAAAACCTTCACAGCTGTTCTCACCCGGCGCTTGAGAAGCCTGATGCCTTCCCTAATAGGACACCATCAGGCATGCTCAGTCCCTGGCAGTGAGATACACAGTCTTTCGTTCGTTACTCGTGACATAATGACATACACGCTGACCAGGTCGGCACGTGGTCTCTTAGTTTCACTGGATCAAGAAAAGGCATTCGATCGCCTTGAACATAACTACATTTTTAATGTACTGACCTCGTTCGGCTTCTCGTCAAATTTTGTTGAACTTATTAGAAATACCTATTCAAATATCCGAAGTACATTGTTCCTTGATGGGCGAGAAAGTGCACCGTTTCCCGTTACTCGTGGCGTTCGTCAAGGGTGCCCTCTATCGCCAGTACTTTTTGTGCTCAGCCTAGAACCATTTCTGCGCTCAATAGTGAGAGACCCTTATACGTATGCGGTCTCCCACTGCCTGGTAGCGGTGTTGTGAAGGTGACAGCCTTCGCCGATGACATCACATTATATCTCAGGAATGAAGATAGCTTAACCCGTAGCCTTCGAATTTTCACTGAGTACGGAAATATTTCAGGTGCTGCGCTAAATTTTTCAAAATGTCGTTATTTGTTCATTGGTTCACCACAGACACGCCTAAGTCCCCTTTTCCGTCTTCAAAAGAGCAATTCTCTTCGCATTTTAGGCCTTGACTACACCTCTAATGGCATATCAGACTCTGTGTGGCTCTCAATTCTTGAAGATGTAAGGCGAAATATTGAAGATGTTCAAGGTTATGATTTACCCCTATCAGAAAGAAGGTACTTAGCGCAGTCTGTATTTTGCGGCCGAGTGTGGTACGTTTGTCACGTCGTACAGCCACCATTACGGGTTACTAGGTCCTTGCAATCCCTTCTTGGTGCCTTCTTCTGGTCGGGCCGTACAGAACTAGTCTGTCGCGCGGCGCTTGGGCAACCACGCTCTCGCGGTGGGTTCGCCTTCCCATCCGTGTCTGTCCGCTGCCGGCTGCTTGCTCTGCGATTTCTGCTCCGTCTGTTACAGCATGATCAGCGTCCAGCGCGTGAACTCGCTTGCTATTTCCTTGGCACGAAAATTCGCTACATGTTACCGGGCGTACACTTAAATCGCGGCCCACAAGTGTTAAACGCACCTACATTTTACTGTACGGCCGTGGCATTTTATCGCCACATACAACAGGTATGTCCTGATGTAGACGTTCTCCAAAACCGCGTAGTAGATACTAGAGAGTTTTAGAATAGGGGCCCCAAACGTTTTGGGGCCCCAAAGAAATAGCGTCGAAGCCACTGCGCATGCGCAAGACGCAAACTGCCTTTGGGTTTTGCGTTGGGAACGCTATTTCACCGATTTAGCGGGAGCCCAAATAGCGGCCCCAAAAGTTTTGCGTCGGCAAACATGGCGGCACCCATCGAAGCGACGGCTTTAACCTAGCACCAAACTGGGTTCGATTCGCGGTAACGCGTGAAGTTCGCAAGCTAGAAGAAGTGACTGCGGTTATCGCTTTCTCTCAACTAGCGTGTGTTATGAAGATTGACTCATTAGACGCCACTGATTTTGAATTCGATTGTGGATTTTATGGCTCGTAGGCCTAACACGGCTAAGCTTGGCTGGTGAAGGCTAGTAAAGTTGGTTTGCTCAAAACTAAGCGCAACTAATTGTTTGCTGCTTACAGAATAACCTCTAAATTGTAATTAAAGGCGAATACACGAAAGCCACAATTTTTATTCCTATCATAAAATGGTATATTTTATTTAATTATTTCTAATAGCTTTTCTTTGACGCCGTAGTGGCGCTGTCAGCGCAAGACGCTATCCGCAAACGCAAAACCCTATTCTAAAACTCTTCACTCCTACGTGCCCCAACGCTGACACCCGCAAAGCTGTTTGGGGCCCCAAACTATTGGGGCCCCTATTCTAAAACTCCCTACTATGTCAGCCTTACTGCTTCCTCTAGTTCCCCCAGCGCGCCTCGCACGTTCCAATAATGTGTCGTGGGATGCGATAACGGCGTCATTTTTGCCTGGCCACCTACGCGACTTCATGTGGCGTCTAGGGTGGCAAGTGCTTCCAACTCGGGACAGGCTTGAGCGGTGGGGCGTTGTCCCATCTTCGCAGTGTCCCAATTGCCCCCTTCAAGAATCCAATAAACATGTATTGCTGCAATGCGTCGTTGCCAGGATATTTTGGAGGGCCGTGCATACTGGATTTCGTGGCCTTGTAGTTAACCGCTTTATTACATCTGGTCGCTGCTCACGTGGCCGCTTCGCGCGACTTTTAATTGCTGCGGGGGCCTTCTGTCTATGGCGTAACCGGTGCGAGGCAGTTGCCATGGGAAGTCGTCACCGCGCTCTGTTTCCACTTATGGGGAGGCTCTACTCTGAGCTACTGTCTTTTCTGTCGGAGGAGTTGTTCTTCCTTGGAGAAGAGTTCCTTCGACAGTGGTCATGTCGTTTCCTGTCGGTGGCTGATGGACGCGTATGGCTGAATTTTCGTCCAGCCTGGTTCTTGTAGCCAGACCATCAGAATTATTCATTTAATGCACATAGAATGCAGGTGCCCGTGATTTCTGTGTGTGTGTCCTCTCGTATACATGATCATTTTTGTATATACACATCTCGTGCACATCACTTCAAAATTGTGTAAAGTGTTCTATCACATCATCATTGTAATAACCATTGTGTACGCTGTATATATTGAAAATCATTCTGTACATGTGGCATTTAGTTTATGTGTAACTGTGCCTTTCCGTGGGTATACGTGTTTATATGTTGGTGCGTGAGGACTCGGACACTACTTACGTTGACAACGCGCTTTGTTTCGTTTCTTACATGTTATCGTCCGGGTGGAATCGTGCCGTGATTATGACTCAGTGTTCGTATCGTCTCTTGTCGAAATAAACTTTTTCTAAACACACAACTGTGAATGTAAGTGCACAGGCAACAAAGTCCAATTGTAATCCAATTGGATAGCAATTATATGAACATTCCAGGCGCATTTCTGCCGCCGCCGTGAGCTTCCCTACGAGCGAAAGCGTGGAACTCGGCCCGGATGCTTCTCTTATCATGTGACGCGCGAGACAAGAGGGGGGGCGAGGGGCGTGAGGCGAGGAAGGAGTGGCGTTCTCGGCGGCTGCTACGATGCCCCTCGATGTCTCCCTCGCCCGCCGCTCCGTACAGAGTAGAGACAACCACGGCGTCTGCTAAGGATGTTGGCCGCGCGAATCGCGGACGCCGTAGGGACGCGTTGCCGGCGCTCGTGTGTCTTGAAATCGATCTGCGACGTGGCTAAAGTGCGAGCCCGCGCAGGCCTCATCTTCAGAGCGATCTGCGATCTTTGCAGAGTGTGCATAGTGCCGCTATAGCTTCGTGTGCGCTGTGATTTCGACGTTTCGTAAGCGTTGAAGTGACAGATGCACGTAGGTCAGTTGGCTCGAGGCTACTGCCGCGATTCCTGGCTCCAGCGTTTTCGCAAACAGTTTGTAATCGAGCGATCTGAGTTCATGTTTGCCTGTGCGCGCGTGACACCGTGCTGTTTAATTTAGTTAAAACACGTTGACGCGCTAGTTGGTTTGAATCCATGACAGAATGTGTTAACGCGATTGAACAAAAACGTAGAAAGAAGCAGACACATAACGACAGCGCAGTCTCCGTGTGCCTGTTTCTTTCTACGTACTCATTGAGTCACGCTCAGACATTCTATTATTGTTAATTTAGCTAGTAAGCGAATGTTTACAAGTTTATACCGGTGTTGGGCTGCTAATTAAGCAAGAGGTCGCGGGATTGAATCCCGGCCAAGGCGGTCACATTTCGATAGGAGCGAAATGCGAAAACACCCGTGGACTTAGATTTGGTGCACGTTAAAGAACCCCAGGTGGTCCAAATTTCCGGAGTCCGCCACTACGGCGTGCCTCAATAATCAGATCGTAGCTTTGGCACGTAAATACCCCATAATTTACAAGTTTATACGGCCGATGAAACTACTATCCTTACTTCGTACAGCTGGCTAATAATTTGCTATCGCAGTCGGTGCTTCGCCATTCGGGTGGAACTGCGATTTCTTTTTTCTTTTCTTTCTTTTTTTTTTTTTTTTGACGTGGACGTTGTTTTCTGCATGTTCATCACACGGTGCTTGTTGGGGATTTCAATTGCGTTTTAGACACGCAAGCAGATATGCGACACCCGGGCTGTGGTCGCCCTGATGGGAACGCGCGGGAGTCTCGTCGCCTCGTCCGGCACTTTTCGCTTCTGGATACATATAGACTTCTACAGCGAAGCTGTATACTTCTACCGTCCAGGGAAATTTTTGTGTCGTTGTAAGCAAAAAACTCCCAATACGTGGACCGATGCCGGAGATAGTGCAATGCTGGGCTGACCCGCGGCGAAGGTGAAGCGGGCGTTAAGCAATCCCCATGCGTGGGCCGATCCAGAAGATAATGCAATGGCGGGCCGACCCACGGTGGAGGTGAAGCGGGCGTTAAGCACTCCCCATACGTGGGCCGATCCCGAAGATAGTGCAATGCCGGGCCGACCCGCTGCGGAAGTGAAGCGGGCGTTAAGCACTCTCCATACACGGGCCGATCCCGAAGATAGTGCAATGCCGGGCCGACCCGCGACGGAGGTACACTTCGCCACTAAGGGGCCCACATACACAGCTTCGCTGGTCATATTTCTTCACAGAGCGGAAGGGCACTGAGATTTTTTTCTTGGTTCTTGATTTGTCTGGACGTGGCGACGCGGTCCGTCGTCAAGTAGGTTAGACCGTACCTATGTTCCAAGCAATTTAGCTCAGTATGTCACCCGATCTGACATAACTTTACCTTCATCTCCTGTTTATCTTTCCTATCACAGACCACTCATACCTGAAATTCACTTCCCTGCTTCCTCATCAGTAAAACCTTGTCGTCTAGACATCAACGTTCGACATGACGCGCGTTCGCGCTCTTGTTTGGCAAGAGTCTTGCGCGCCTCTGTTTCTATAGGCCTAACCCAGAGTCATGGGGCGCGCTCAAGGTGCAGTGGCGTCTGCAATGTTAAATTGAAGGACGTGCACTCAGACGACGCATGTATAAGAATAACTGGCGGATTCTGCCACGAAGCCCCGTATTACCTTTGAGGTCCGTGAACTGACTTCGCTGATGCGGTCATGGCAGTGTGACCTATGAAGGCGTTTCCGAAGCTTCATCGCAGCGTCGTCTTTTTCAGCCTGTTGCTTGGCGATACATACGTAATCCTTGTGCACACCCTGAAGTTCTGCCCTTTGCAAGAAGCTCGCTTTTTACACAGCCGATTGCATTCGGTTCTGTGGTCCCAAGAGCACTACCTGTTACGTTGCCTCCCGCGCGTGATTATTCGCTCTCTGTATCGCATTTGGAAAACATGGCGCGTAAGAATATGCGAGCGGATCATGGCAACGTTTAAATGCTTAGTGGCCTGCCTCAGGTTTCATCTGAGGTCGCTGGACGTCTTTGTGCACGACTGTCAGCTGATGAAGTGAAGGCAGCGTTATCTTCCATGAAGCGTGGCTCGGCCCCAGGTCCGGACGGGTTATCCGTTGAGTTTAATCTAACATGATTGGGAAGATATTACTGCCACTTTTGTGTCTGTTATCAGCCGCTGCTTTGAGAACTTTCAATTCCCATCTAGTTTTCGCGACGGCCGCATTGTGCTGATACCTAAGCATGATCCATCATCAGTTCGTCCAGAGGAACGGAAGCCAATCGCGCTCCTCAATGTTGACTACAAAATCTTCACAGTTGTTGTCACAGGATGCTTGGCAAGCCTGATGCCTTCCTTAATAGGACACCATCAGGCATGCTCAGTCCCTGGCAGAGGGCTACACAGTCTCTCGTTCGTTACGCGGGACATAATGACGCACACGCTGACCAGGTCAGCACGAGGTGTCTTAGTTTCACTAGAACAGCAAAAGGCGTTCGATCGCCTTCAACATAGCTACATATTCAATGTACTGACCTCGTTGCACTTTTCATCAAATTTTGATGAACTTATTAGGGATGCCTATTCAAATATCCGAATTATATTGTTTCTTGATGGTCTTGAAAGTGCACCATTTCCCGTCACTCGTGGTGTTCGTCAAGGGCACCCTCTGTCCCCAGCACTCTTTGTTCTCAGCCTTGAGCCATTTTTGCGCTCGGTACTGAGAGACCCCTACGTGTGCGGTCTCTCACTTCCTGGTAGCAGTGTTTTGTAGGTGACAGCCTTCGCCGATGACATCACATTATATCTCAAGAATGAAGAAAGCTGAAGCGGTAGCTTTCGAATTTTCACTGAGTATGGATATATTTCAGGTGCTGCGCTAAATTTTTTTCAAAATGTCGTTATTTATTCATTGGCTCGCCACAGGACAAGCCTAAGTCCCCTTTTACATCTCCAAAAGATTCGTATTTTAGGCCTTGATTACAACTATGATGGCATATCAGACTCTGCGTGGCTCTCAATTCTTCAAGATGTAAGGCGAAATATTCCGCATTTTACAACCCTATATTAGAAAGAGGGTGCTTAGCACCGTCTGTATTTTGCGACCGTGTCAGGGTGGTACGTTACGGGTGCGCCATGGTACGGTGGTACGCCACCATTACGGGTTACTAGCTCACTGCAGTCCCTTCTTGGTTCCTTCTTCTGATCGGGCATGCAGTACAGAACTGGTTTGTCGCGCGGCACTTGGGCGACCACGCATTCAAATATCAGCCACGCTCTCGTGGGGGATTCACGTTTTCATCCGTGTCTGTCCGCTGCCGGCTGCTTGCTCTGCGATTTCTGCTCCAATTGTTACAGCGTGATCAGTGTTCCGGTCGGGAATTCGCCTGCGACTTCCCTGGCACAAAAATTTGTTACACGTTACCGGGCGTGCACTTAAATCGCGGCCCAGAAGTGTTAAACGCACCTGCATATTACTCTACGTCCACTGCATTTTATTGCCGCGTACAACAGTTATCTCCTGATGTCCTTGAAAACCGTGTTGTGGATACAATGTCAGCCTTACTGCTTCCTCCAGCTTCCACAGTTCGCCGCGTACGTTCCAATAATGTGTCGTGGGGTGCGATAACGTCATCACTTCTGCCTGGCCACATACGCAACTTCAGGAGGTGTCTAGGGTGGCAAGTGCACCAACAACTGATAGAGTAGAGCGGTGGGGCACAGTCCCATCTTCGCTGTGTCCCAGTTGCCCCCTTTAGGAATCCAACAATCATGTTCTGCTGCAATGCGTCTTTGCTACGGTATTTTGCAGGGCCGTGCAGTCAATTCATCAAGAAAACGTCGTTTCATGCGCTGAAGCGCACAAGTAACTGGAACGCCATTGCATTTCTCCGCAAACTTCGGGAATTTAAATCTCGAAACTGCTGTGATCTTGAGAATTCGTTCCAAGTGGATCCGCCTTGCGATCTCCACAGCTATAATTTGTACATTACAATATGAGTCATACGATAATTAGTTAAAAAGTTCATTAGTGAATTATTTTTAATTAGGCGATTTCGGATTTCAATTTCTTTTTGCAAGTATAGTGTCCGCCGCTTCGAGTATACCGGCTCATAAACTAGAATTGAGCTATCTGACACAGGAAACTTTTAAAAATTTTGAAAGCGTTCGCTGAAACACCCTGTATATATGTTGGCTGCAGGCGGATCCAGCCTTTCAAGACTTGCCAACGACCGGTCCAACCGATCGTCGCCCTTGATTAGATTCATGATAATGGAAGCGCCAAGGGACAGAAGACGGCTGAAGGACACAGGACGAGCGCTTGTTAAGCCGTCTATACTGTGAGTGAGTGAGTGAGTGAGTGAGTGAGTGAGTGAGTGAGTGAGTGAGTGAGTGAGTGAGTGAGTGAGTGAGTGAGTGAGTGAGTGAGTGAGTGATTGAGTGAGTGAATAAACTTCTATTTGGTCCAGCAAAACGCGATAAAGCGCGCACCCGGCTAATCCCACGACGGGACGGACAGATCTAGTCTGCCGGCTCGATCACGGGCGCTCTGGACGTCCAGGATTTGGTCCTCAAAGACGGGACTTCGCAGGAGCGAGTCCCACTCTTCCTTGGTGAACTTCGGGCCCAGCGACCCGCACTCTCAGAGCATATGAGGCAAAGTAGCAACCTCACCACAGGCTACGCAAGAACAAGCGGATAAATCTCGGCATGTAGGCTGTTAAGGGACGCCGGATTTGGGTAGGAGTTCGTTTGCAGGAGTCGGAGTGTGACCGCCTGCGGCCTGCTTAGCTTGGAGTGAGACGGCAGGAAAATCCTACTCTCTAAGTAAAAGAATTTAGTAAGAATTCATTGCGCGTTATAGGGGCGTCTCTGTGTCCGGGGAGAGAGTCGCCCGATCGGAGGGCAGCGCGGTCGATAAAGCCACGCGCAGCCTCGTGGGCAGACTCGTTGAGGTTCAGAGGAACCCCCTCAATCGCCCCGACGTGGGCAGGGAACCAAAGGATGGAGTGTATGGAGGCGTAGCCATGTTTTGCGCCTTTCAGAATTTGAATTGCCTGCCGGGCTACCCGGCCTTTCTGGAATGCACTGACGGTCACTTTTAAATCGCTATACACCCTTTCTCTCCGAACGTCTTGCATGGCGAGTGCAATGGCCACTTGCTCGGCGGCCACGTCAGGAATCGTCGTACGGACGGAAGCACAGTTGATGACTTTGCCCCGCGCGTCCACGACGGAAACCGCAAAAGCCTTGCCGTCTCGGTATGCAGCTGCGTCCACGAAGCTTGCTTCGATCTTGTCCTTGTTTATTTGCTTCAGCATATCCAATGCTCTTGCCTTGCGACGACCTGCTTTGTGAACGGGATGAACGTTGCGGGGCAAAGGGGGGACCACGACCTTCTCCCCTATTTCTCTGGGGATTTGGGTGTTTTCAGCCAAGTTCATGGTGGGTGCGAGTCTGATCTCGAGGATACGCGTGCCGGCCGGCGTGGTGGACAGCCGAGTTAGCTGGGCCCGTTCCTGAGCCTCGGCTATCTCCTCCATGGTGTTGTATATGCCGAGCCGAAGGAGGTCCTCGGTATGCGTTCTGACGGGCAGCCCGAGGGCTCTCTTGACGAATTTTCTAATGAGGACATTAAACTTTTCCCGCTCGGCTCTCAGCCGCTCGACTCTGAGCGTTCCTTCAATTCTATTTCTCCAACACGATCTGGTATGCTTATACGAGACTATTCAATGTGATGGCTACGTTTCGTATCAGTTCTCTTCGAGGACGGAGAGATAATGGAAATGACGAAAGCCGTAATACATTATTGGCAGCGAGAACGTGGCAGTCTCGAGATTTCGCGCGAACGAGTGAGCGAGACATTTTAGTCACGCCAACCTTACGGGACCCCTTTCGTCTGCCCAGACCCGTTCCTCGAACACCGTTTAGAAGACAACTCCTTCCGACCTCCACCCTCCCTCGCCACTTCCTTCTTCCCCTTTACGCCTCGTTCTTTATTCGTGGACAACACGTCAACGCCCGTGCGCGTTTGCACGCGCACGCCTCGCACGAGTTTCCTCGAGCGTTGAGCGCTGCCCGTACGCAGCATACACAGCTTAGCCGTCGAGAAAACCCGAAAATTGCAGCCTTCGTCGGGTGTCAGTTAGGCGATCCATCGCCGCCTCTCCTGCGTGCACATATGTACATTGCGAGATGGGTTCACGGAAACCGCCGCTCCCTCGCAAGCTGTGCATGTACACGCCGTTGCTCTCAGAACCGGAGAGCTGCCGTGAGAACGGGAGCTAGATCACCTTCGACCGCTAGAGAGAAAAGCGCGCTCGACCAGAAGTGAACAAGTGGGCCGAAAGAAAGAAAGAAAGAAGGGCGTCGGAGGAAGAGTGGGAGTGGGGATGTGGAGGAGGGGGCATAGAGAGAGAGTGAGAGGAGGTGGAGCTGTCGAGGTCCCCCTTGCCGCGTGCTGCAGCGAAGTCTTCCCTCGCTCATCCTCCTCCTCTTCCTCTCATCGTCGCGTTGGCCCATTTATTATGATTATCAAGAATAATTGTCGTGTGCGCGGACACGCACACGTCGGCGGCGGCGGTGCGGCGAAGGAGCTGCGCGCGGGGAGGAAGGATTACGCGGTGCGGAGTCTGCGGCTGCACGTATATAAGCCGGCCCCATTAGACATTCCGAAAGAGAGAGAGAGAGAGCAAGAGAGTCGTTGTCGTCAAGATACTGGAGTTTGTACGGAGAGGACTGTGTGCACGAGGGCGGGGGACGGCCTTCCAGCGAAGCGATGCGCACGAATTTGCTCCGCCTGCCACACGCGCACTAGGGTGATGCATTTCGCTTGTTTTCCCCGGGTTCCGTTCACTCGCCGATTGCAATGTTCTCAGAGAGGGAGAGAGAGAAGTAAGATGAAAAGGGGTGATATAGAATTGCAGCTGCCGTTCCACCCTGCACTGCCGGACCGATATCGCGGTACAGTGTACGGCATGCAGAACAGCGGGATGCGCTTTAAAACTTAAGGCGCACCGGGAGATCGCTAATCCAGAGCGAAGTATTTAAAAGACCCACGCGTTCGCGTAAGAAAAACCTAAGCTACGACTACGCACGCCCAGCTAGAATTGGTGTCTTCAGATGCCAATAAGCGCAGTATTTAGCCGTCTCTATCTTCCTGTTCGAGCGCCTGCTTTGATAACGGACGCTGGCCGTACGCATTGCTGCGGTCGTCCGGAAGAGATGGTGCGCTATCTGGGTGACCGATCCACATCGCCCCCCCCCCCCTCCCCGGGCGAACTTCTATGGAGCCACGTGGTGTGCGCGCTTTTATTCTCGCTCGGAATTCCTTCGCGGCTCACGCAATTTCGGGGTTTCCTCCTGAGACACGCAGGGGTCAATGCGATTGTAGAGACTCTGGCTACCAGATGATCTCGTATACGTGTGAAAGGACATTGAAAACAAATGAAGTGGCGATTTAGCGGCAAATGCCAGCGGAAATGCGACGCATCGCACTTCTCCGAGGTTCCGGATCCATGTATTAAACCGTATTGATATATATATATATATATATATATATGTGTGTGTGTGTGTGTGTGTGTGTGTGTGTGTGTGTGTGTGTGTGTGTGTGTGTGTGTGTGTGTGTGTGTGACCCGCTTCCCACACTTTTTTCTGCTCTGACACTCCGGATGAATACGCATTCAAACGTTATGGCGGATAGCACAATTTCGCCATATCCTGGGCTAGAATATTTGCAGATGCAGACATTACGCGGACGGCAAATCGCAGTATGGTACAAGCTAATTGTGGAAAATTGTGCTAATGAAGAGATAGGAGGGAAGAAGGAAAGGCAGGGAGGTTAACCAGACTGAGTCCAGTTTGCTACCCTACACGTGAGGAGGGGAGTGGGGAGTGAAAGAGAGAGTGAGAGAAAAGTTAGGTGTAGGATGCCTATAATCGGGCAGTCAAGTCTGTTGCCCTCAGGTAGCGAAAAAGCGCTCGAACTGCTTTCTGGGCTACTGAACTGTGAGGCTAGGCTCCCAAGACCTTCGTTTCCGTAAATGGCATGTCATCCAGCCTATTCAAGGCACACTGGTGAGTCTGACGTTGATTATCGAAGCGAGAACAGTGGCACAGAAGATGACTGATGGTCTCTTCACACTTGCACTTAGCGCACATTGGGGAGTCCGCCATTCCAATACGATAGCTGTAGGAGTTGGTGAATGCTACTCCTATCCACAGCCGACACAGTAGTGTTGCGTCACGTCGTGAAAGGTTCGCTGGTAATTTAAGTTTCAGTGATGGGTCGAGGCTGTATAAACGACACTTAGAGTTCTGTGGTGTATGCCAGTAACTTAACGTGATGGTACGAGCAAGACTGTGAAGCTCTCTTGCAGCGTCGACTCTCGATAAAAAGGTATAAGGAGTGTCGGTGAGCCAGCCTGGGCACGTCGGGCAGCGTCATCGGCGAGGTGATTACCAACGACGCCACAACGTCCCGGCAGCCACTGAAAGATGATATCATGTCCTCGTTCAGAAGCGCAATGGCAAGTTTCGTTGATTTGTCACACCAGCTGTTCATAATTGCCACGTCGTAAACTTCGCAAGCTCTGGAGGGCTGCTTTCGAATCACAAAATATTGCCCATTTGTTATGCGGTTCTTTTTCAATGTATTCGACAGCAGCGCGATGAGCGGCTAGTTCGGAACATGTAGATGTCGTTACGTGTGAAGTCTTAAACTTGATGACGACCGATTGAGATGGTATAACAATGGTGCCCGTCGAATTTTCGGAGACGGATCCATCCGTGTAAACATGTATTCGGTTAGAGTATGAACAATGCGAAAGTTCCAATGTGATCTGCTTGAGAGCCGCGGTGCGTGGTCAGAGTAGCTTTCTTCACTATTCCTGGAACAGCAAGGTACACAGGAGGCTTTTTCCAGCACCACATAGGGGATGGCGGTCTTGTTACGGGTGAGTGCCTCAAAAACAAAAAGTGCCGGTCAGCCGCAATTGATCTGGAGAACGCTGCCTTGGGTCTTTTCTCAAGCAAGTGAGCGAGATGGTGGTCAGGGACTCTGGATATATGGAGATCATGCGCCCGGAGTGCGTCCATAGCTATATATGTCATTATTGGGTGGTCTCTCGCGGTGGCAATTGTTACTACGGTTGAAGTATTTCGAGGTAGCCCCAGATATGTTCGAAGGGCTTGGCCTTGAATGCTCTGTAGGACATGGATGTTAGTTTTGTTAGCATTGGACAGCACTGACGTGCTATATCGCAAGTATCCTAAGAAGAGCGCCCTGTATAGTTGAAGCATAGATGCTACGGATGTGCCCCACGTTTTACCGGCAAGGAACCTTAGTTTATGGGGGATAGAAATAAGCCTCTTCTTCAAGTATGAGATGTGGGGGCTCCACGAAAGGTCCCTGTCGATAATAACGCCTAGGAATCAGTGAGTTTTTTGCGTAGGAAATTGGTTTTTGATCAATAGAAATGGGGTACCAGGTCATGGGCTTGTTGGTAAAAGCGACTAAGGCGAACTTCTCGGTCGAAATGCCGAGGCCTTACGCACGCAAGTACGATGATGTTAGGGTCACTGCTTTTTGAAGCCGTGCACGCACCTGGAGACGTGTAACTCCCGAGGCCTATATGCATATGTCGTCAGCATGTATGGAAAGGTTTACTGTATGTGGTAGAACGTCGGCAAGTCCAAGGATTGCAAGGTTGAACAAACTGGGGCTAAGAATCCCACGCGAGGGGCAAGTGTAATGGTCAGCGGTTCGGCCATCTGCACTGTGCACAAAGAAGGATCTTTTGAATAGATAGCTCCGAATCCACCGAAACATGCGCCCACCAATTCCATTATTTTCCAGGGCATCAAGGATGGCTTCATGCGTTACATTATCATAGGCGCTTTTCACATCGAGGAATAGTGCAACCGATATGCGCTTGTGGTGTTTTTCTTGTTGTACAGTCATGATGAGGTCGATGACGTTGTCAATAGAGGAACGGCCTCTTCTAAACCCAGCCATGGCCTCGGGGTATACGTTGTGGCGCTCATGATAGTGTTCTAGGCGGGTGAGAATCATTCTTTCCATGACCTTCCCAACACAGCTGGACAGCGCAATGGGTCGGTAGGACGCTAGGTCAAGTGGCAACTTTCCAGGCTTCAGGAGTGGTATCAAGCGGCTGGACTTTCCCCGCTCAGAAACGACGCCATCATTCCATGACTGGCTATAACGTTCCAGAAGTCTACTTCGGCCATCTTCACCTAGGTGGCATAAAGCAGCGTAGGTGATGCCGTCTGGTCCTGGCGACGATGAGCGCCTGCATATGGCCAGAGCAGCGTCTAATTCCTCGAGTGAGAAGGACACATTCAATTCTGGGAAGCCTGTCGCAGGAACCTCACCCAGAATTTCGCTATTGATGGTGACCACACTGCCCGCAATCTTCACACAGAAATCTTCGGCTATATCGACCTGCGAGCGGCCTTAATGGAGGGCTAGGGCTGTGAATGGGTGTCGTTGCTGTGGAGACGAGCCAAGGCCGCGCACCGTCCTCCATATGATAGACAGTGGCTTGCGGAGGTCAAGTGATTCGCAGAACGTCTTCCACCGTTGTTCCTCCAGCCTGTCCATACGACGTTGGATTTTCTTCTGTATACGTTGAGCGACTCTAAGGTCATGAATTGACTTCGTGCGCCTGTATCGCCTCTCGACCCTTCTGCGAATCGTTGTAAGTCTCTCAAGTTCCATGTCGAAATTCGTATGTTCTTTAGCTGATGTAAAGGTGTACTTAGACGATTCCAGTACACTTGTAATAAGGTTCTCAATGGTGCCGGTAAATACTTCTTTGCATGCCTCTTCCACTTTTGTCTTATATGTTGACCACTTTACTTGTCGGGAAGTAGAAAAGGAGAAGCTTCCAAATCCAGTGATTCTTAAGTAGGCGGAATATGGTCACTGCCATGAGTCTCGATGTCAGAGAATCATCGAACATGTTGACCAAGTTGCCGTGACACCAAAGTCAAATCTAAGTAACTGCTATAGTTCGAGCCGCGCAAGTACGTCGGACTGCCATTGTTCATAATGCTTAGTTCGTGGTCGGAAGCAAATTCCACAAGTTTCTGGCCCCTGGAATCTATTCTGGAGCTTCCCCAAGCCAAGTGATTAGCATTAAAGTCTCCCGTGCCCAGGGTCCAGAAGTCGCCGAACCGACTATAGGAGGAGATGTAGTCACCGATAAGGGTGAAGGCCACTTTATTCTTTGTAATGCGGAGACACACGTACTGGTTTCCATCATGAGGCTTCACCGAGTGGGGAATGTAAGGGAGTTCTGTACGGATGTAAACAATTACTTTGCTGGATTGCCCGCACATCGACGCCATAAAGGCTTCGTATCCAGAGAGTCTTAGTGCTTTTGACACGTTCGGTTCACATATTACCACTACAGGAAATCGGTTCGTAAAAACGTATTGGCAGAAACATGAAATCCGTGATTTAAGTCCTCTGGCATTCCACTGGAAAATCGTCGCACTACGCACTTCATCATGGAGTGAAGGCAGTGGAAGGGCACAATTCGGCGGTCATGCTCTGTCAGCTCATCTGGGTGAAGGGTGGAGCATTGTGGTGCCTCTCCTTGTTGGGGTTTTTCCACAGGGTTTATCCTCGGCAGTGGTGGCCATTCTTCATCCACGGCATTCTTTTCAGCTGCTCCGTTATCTATACACGGTTTGGGCACATTCTACACTGGGGTTGGAGCGGATTCAGCAGCAAGAGGCTTTGCGGCACGCGTATTCTTTATGCGGAGAGCAGAATTCTTTGATGAGCGTCTTCGACGAGAACGACGTCGCCTGACGTCAGCAGCTGCTTCACGATGAGTCGACCGGTCCCTCATCATTTACTTCGAGATGGGGAGTTCTCTCTTAACTCTTGGACATTCCTTTGATGAGGCATCGTGGGGCCCTTGGCAGTTCGGGCACTTATAAGTTTTTGCCTGGCAGTTTTCCTGCAGTGTTGTGCTGCACAGCGGGAACATATAGCAGACTTTCCACAGACGGCGTTCACGTGAGCGAATTTCCGGCAATTCCTGCACTGAAACGGCTTGGGAACAAAGAGCCGGACAGCATGTCCGAAATGACCTACCTTCACATGCGACGGAAGGCACTCATCTTTAAAGATAATTTTTACGCATCTGAAATTTCCGAGACGAGCCACCGGCAGTATGTGGGTCCCATGATTGACAGGCTGTATCAAAAGTGGTAAATCCTCGCCTGAGATGGCCTCATCAATGTCATATATGACGCCTGTAGTAGCCTAGCCTCTTTTCCCATCTGGATGATGGTACGGACGTTCATGCCACTGAGGACAGTGACAGCTCGCAGAGAATCTAACGCCAACGCTTGGGCGACGTCTACCGCGACAACATTCTTCCGAGGGTTGACTCGGACGTCCTCAATGACATTTGGCAACAGTCTCTCGAGTTCAACCGATGCAACTTGCCTGTTGAGGAGCCTCCTGTTGTCGGAGGGTAGCACAGGTACGGAAACGATGGTGTACTTCGGCGAGCTCTGCGGAGTCCTCATAGTAGATGTGTCCACAGAGGCCCTAAGCATCCGCCGCTTTGCTTTGTGACTCAGGACAGTCACGTAGTCGTCGTTGGAGCTGTCGTCGCTCTCAGTCGTGTCTATCGGGGCAGCCTCGCTGTCGCTCGAGAGGCAGTTCCGCTTCCTTGAGGCTGCCGACGCGGGCGCCGCTACATCACGTGGGAGTGCGGGTGGCTCCACTTCCATTCCCGTCGAGCAGGGAACATTGTTTCCCGGAAGAAAGCTAAAGTTACCAGAAAATACTGGGGACGGAGAACAAACACTCAGCAATAGGACCAATTCGTCGTCTTCCTCCTGATACCACCTTTGACGACAGTCTCCGGCTCAGTTTGCTATGCCTAATTCACCAAACTGTACTAATGAAGTTTAGTGAATTAGGCACAGTAAGCTGGGCCGACCGCCGGAGTCAGTGTCGTCAAAGGTGGTTATTCGGTGAGCCGATCCTGACAGTATATGCGCGCGTTATATACGGGATGGTCTTAATTTCTGAAGTTTTACGGAATTTTTATATATCGCCGGTGGCAAATAGCCTAAATTCTTTTCCTTGAGCTCGATTATTCGAAGAGGTGGACATTACCAGCACGAAAAATCGACACGCATATGTAAGTAATTAACAAATTCACCGATCAACTTCTTAATTACGGTACGGTACATCCGGAAATTTACGAATTCTAACCGGCGAGTTTGCGAGACGTATCTGTCTGAAATGAATTTTCGTGATCGAACCAGTTTCAAGACAGTAGTTTTCAAAGTGTTGGACGAAATACATGGGCGCTTCAGCTACTTTCGTGCTTCAATGCGTTTTGTTAAAGAAAAGCGTTTTGTTAAAGAAGTAAGCGGAACAACATTGCATTTTTACCGCGAGTAGCGGGTGCATATATTCGAATTGCTGCCATTCTGGAAATTAATTCCGTGGGAATACGCCGTGCAATCTCGCTGGCTGATATTAGTAAATAGCACTTTATGTCGTAAAGTAATTAGGAAGTCATTAGTGACTTTTTGTTAATTTGTTGAATATGTCTTTCCATTTCTCTTGCAAGCATTGTCCGTGTCTCTCAGTAATCCAGCTTAAGGACCACAATTGCCTTATCTGCAACAGGTGATTAAAAAACACTACGTAAAACTTAAAAATCATCACTCCGTATATCACGGCAAGGCACCTTCCACCCTTCGCGGTGGCGTAGCGACTGAGGTGTTGAGATGCTAATTGCCGAGGACGCGGGATCGAATTCCAGCCGCGGCGGTCGCATTTCGATGGCGGGTTTCGACGGCAGGTGGTGATCAAGATGGGCGATTGCTCCACCCGAGGATCTCTTATAATATCACTGTTGTGTTTCCCCAGATGTCCATCAGACCAGTCTCTCTTAAGAATCCGATGAGGAGACGTGAAGTTTCTTTGCGGGCTATAGCTGGTCTTTCGGGGAACACAAGGTGTTGCAGGCACATATTTGCAAGGTCTTTTTGTTGCAGATTTTTTCAGGAGAGCGTCCCTTTCGTTTCGGAATTTTGGGCACGACCACAGGCAGTGTTCAATGTCTCCTACTTCGTCCCATGTCGTACAGTTCGGAGAATTGGTACGCCCCGTCTTAAATAGCCATGCTGGTGTACTAGCAGACCCTGTCCTTATTCAATGTAGAAGTGAGGCTTCCTCTCGACGAAATCTCTTGATTAGGCATGGTATATGAGGTGGAACCCAAAGTTATCCAAAGTGATTTCGAATATCAAATTTCTTAACTTGATTGCTCTTTGGGCCTTTGACATTGGGAGGATGATGGAGCACTGCGTATGCAAGAGCATCAGCTTTTTCGTTGCCAGCAATGCCAGTGTGGGAGGAAATCCACCTAAAGTTTACTGTGAAGCCTTTGTTGCGAGTTTTTTCTCGAGGGCTAATGATTGCGTGTGAACTTGATGGACGGTAGGTCACGGTAGAGTTGTTGCGAGGCGGCCTTTGAGTCCGTAAGGAGGACCACATTCTGTGGAGGACAATGTCTTTAGTTTGCGCAGAGCAGCAGCTTTTGCCACGCCTTCCACAAATGTCGACAGAGCTATACAGCCCAGACAGCCAGACCACGCATATATCAGAGAGGAGATATAGAATGCAGCTGCGCAGCGATCTTGGTCTACTTTGAGTCATCTGTGTGTACTTGGAAGGGATTCGGGTAAGTCGTGTTCAAATGTTCCAGAACTAGTGACTTGGTTTCTGCAGCTACAATGCAGCTCTTTGTCTGCAGTCGTGGTACACATAAGTTGCGTGCTATATCCCCGAATGTCCAGGGTTGGTCTATACCTTTTCTCTCTGTCTCGAGCAGCGTAATCCTAAGACCCGAAGAGTGTTCAGTGCTGCATAAAAATGTGAGCACGGCCTGCTGCCTACACGTCTTAAGAGGAAGTGTTAGCTCGGGCCCACCTCCGACGCGGCCTATTCAAATACATGTAAAACGCAAAAGCGTTTTTTCGAGATAACTCCTGCACAGATTTTAATGAAATACCTTGCATTTGAGAGAGAAAGTTAAATTATAGTGATTGTCGCAAGCGGAATTTCGATTTAGCGCCTGAATTTTGTTAAAAAGGCTTTCAAAAATTCGAAAGTTTGAAAATAATAGAAGCACGAAGTTTAGAAGTTAATAGCTCTGCATCAAGAACTGAGGTCCCGGTTCTGTAAATGGCACCCATTAGATCATTAAAAGCGGACAAATTGAATATGTCATTTTATATCTTACGTGAATTTGTTCTGTCGTGTACAAGGGTTCTGCAAAAGCTGTATTTCCATAATACTACATTTTTTTAGGTTCATGTGTGACATATCAATTGTCCTCTTTCGAACCCCTATCTCCCATCCCCAGTGTAGGGTAGCAAACCGGAGACTGATATCTGGTTAACCTCCCTGTCTTCCCTCTTTATCTCTCTCTCTCTCTCTTTTGTCCACTTTAGATGCACTATTAGATGCAATTCACGGAATTGTGATATTATTTTTCATTGCCGAATTACAGAGTTGTAAACTTGATAGTTTCGTTTTCTAAATTGTTTTTATTTTCGCCAATTTTTAGTAAGAAATTGACAATCTAAAGCAAACATTCGATACCAACAGTCACTAGATTTTAAGGTTTTCTTTTAAATGCAACAAACCTCGTCAAATTTGGTTCAGTGGTGGCCGAGAAAAAACGTATTCTCCTTTGACATGTATTTACATAGAAACACCCGAGCTAAAGCTTCCTCTTAAGAGGGCTATGCCGGGCGAAGACTCACTCAGACGTAGTAATCGGTTCATGAGAGTCTGGCAGACCTGAAGTAGCAGAGGTCGTGGCTCAGCTTCGTAGAGCACTTTTTTTGTTCGATGCCGGCTGAGGCACAGTCGAAGACCTTTTCTGTAAATGGTTTCGAGTGCCCGTACCGGCTATCTGAGGGTAACATCAGAGGTAGCTGGTATAGGGTCCGCCTTGTAACCGACGCTGTATGTAGCCGTAGCATCGACGTCGGGTGGCTGCCCCAGCGTATTCCAGCGACTCGCTTGAGCACATGAAGCCTCTGTGATGATGGCGCCACAACGTGGTCAACGGCATGGGGCCAGAGTAGCAGGTGGTCCAAGGTAATGCCAAGAATACAAAAAATCGGGGGGTATGCACTGGCTAGTGTCTAGCGCCTATCATTAGTGATATTTTTTCTAGGTTATATTGATAGGCAACTAGAGGGCCACCTTGCTAAGCTTTGCAGTAACGTTTTCCTCTATGTTGATGATTTCGTTACGTTTCTTAATAGTGACATTCACTCCGAGGGTGTTGATGAATATTTGACGGTATTCACGAAGCACGGCATGGGTGTTGATTTTACTTTCGGAGTTGCTAAAGGTCATCAACTGCAGTTTCTAGACCTGAGGTTAACCTTTGATAAAAATTATTTGTGCTGTAAATATCTATCCCAGTTTGGTTAAGGCCATTTTTATCTATAAATCCGGTCATTCTAAGGTAGTGAAGAGGGCTATAGCGAAGTCTATCCTAAATGCTGCATTAAAGAAGTCGTGTTTCCATACGTCCAAGGCTACTTTTTCTGATCAGGTAAATTGTTTACTGGACGCTAGTTACCCCGAACTGATTATTTCACCCGCGTGTGAAAGTATGGTTCGTGACGTCAAGAGTATAAATGACCAAGCTGGTAAAACTACTTAGAGGAAAAAAGGAAAAACGCAGTAGTACCGTATGCACACTTGTTGGCGCGTGGGCTTAAGAACGTCGGTTAAAGGTACATCATCGATGCTTGTTTTTTCTGTGAAACATAAGATAGGTCGCATATGCCCGTTAGTTGATAATATACCGAAGGATAAGCAAGTAAAGGAAAAGTGCACTGTCAATCATGTGAACGGGTGTATCACTTGTGTTAAGCAGGTTGTATATGCCATTCCATTATGTTGTCGTAGAGAGTACGTGGGACAAAGAAGCGCTGTGTGAGTGTTCGACTTCGGGAGCATGAGCTATCTCTTCAAGGGGTAGCGCCACTTCATCTCCCGGAGCAATGCAAGTCGTGCGATTCTCGCTCCTATCACAAAAAAAAAAACATGTAATTTAAAAACACGCGAGCCAATTGACAAGTGACATCACTGAGGCTTACAAAATAAATATTGGGGACAAGGCACGTATCAGGGAACTGTCTATGGCTCTTCATGACAAGGAACTGCGTTACCTTTGTCGCTTTTGATTGTGCATCAATGGGTCACAGCTACCTTGATGTATCTCTGTGTCTCGTGCATGTCATCGTTGTTTAAATGGCACCATTATATATGTCAGACGTATCTTCTATAAAATATCGATTGAGGGCCAGTGCCGTGTCGTCGCTTTTATCTTCCTTTCGTCCGTGTCCTGTGTTGCGCTGTTACGAACCTTACAATTAATGCCAAGAAATCGGACACTGTCCAACAGGCCCGCGAAGTGGCGGAGAGGCTCGGCCTCTCTGTCCCGACGTGGGAGCGGCCCGCTGCGCGCTATATAGTGCGCGCCCTAAAGGACCCTAACAAAGTTTTTCATCCATCCATCCATCCATCCATCCATCCATCGGACGTTGGTGACTTGTCGAATCTGGTACCCGTTAAAATTCAGCTTCAAGGGTGTATATTTTCTTTTAATTCCGGGAAGTAGTATGCATGATGATTACTCTGCTGATAGTGATAAGCCACGCGTTGTCAAATGGACCCCAATGACATTTACTGCTCCCTGGGCTATTCGTGCGAGGCGACGATGCTGGTAGCCGAAGACCCATATGCAAATGTCACGGGCATATATAGACGTCTTCAACAGTGCTCGATAGCTTAGTATTCTTGGGAGAGTCGTCAAGGCGTTGTGAATTAATAAGGGAGATAAAACACTCCCCTGTGACGTACACCACGAAATATACAAATTTAATCGCTCAAAGTGTCACCGAGACGAACTCTGATGCGGCGATCATTGAGAAACGTATGTATGAGGTGCAAGAGGTGACTGACGCCTATTGCTTGTAACTGGCTGAAATTGGCTGTTTAAGACACGTAGTCGTAAGCCTTGGAGACATCCACAATAACAGGAAGTGTGGACATGCCGTCTGCATTGTAATGTTCTATGTAACATAGCAGTTCCAGCGCATTGTCTTGAGCACTTGTACGCTGCCAAAACCCAATAATGCACGACGGTAGTTTCCGACCCTGCTCGACGTACCAAGTGAGTCTTGTGCACGCCATCTTCTCCATTAGCTTCGCTGCACAGGAGGTCACCCATACCGGTCTGTACGAGTCCAGAGCAGTCGGATTTTTTCCAGGCTTCAGAACCGGTAGCACCCACGCTATACTTTCCATAAATGTGGGATATCCCCTCTGGCCCCCACTTCGCTAAAAAATCCAAGCAGATCACGTCGTCTCTCAAACGGTAGGTTAGTCAACATCCGATTGCTGATACAGTCAGGTCCCACCACGCAGCAACGTCGGAGGCTGCTCATAGATAGTTCCAACTCTCTCAATGGGAAAGGTGCATCCATCAGAGACGATGATAGCGGCGGAGGTGGGTTGGTTGTGCCAGCTGACCTGCCGGAAGAGTATACTTTAGAAAAGGCATTCTCAGTACAAGCGAGTGACTTGCCTAGCTTCAATGCTAGGGCTTCAAATGGCTTGATTTGTTGGACATTCCCAACAAGGTTATTAACAACCCACCATATACTAAGTACTGCGTGAAGACCGAGAGGACTGCACGAAATTCTGCCCATTGATCTCCTCTTAGTTTCCTTGTGTAACGGCGAATCACTGCGTTAATTCTGTTATATATTGTCTTCATTGGCGGGTCGCCCTTCGTCCTCATCTGCCTTCGTTCCGCTGCTCTACTGGCAGCGCATAGATTTCCGGATCGAGGGGCCGCAGGTAGCTTCAGCTCAGCGGTAGCTAATCTCTTCTACATAGCGTTAGGTCCGAGTTCCTTGCGTGTTTGCCTGTCAAAGTGACTGTATGTGTTACATTATAGCAACGCAACCATACAACTTACAGTATCGATTGGGATGTATAACAGATCGTGTCGTTGCAAGTGGTGTACGTGCGCTAAAAAGGAAGTGTTACGTTTCGTAATTTTAGCAGATACGCCCGTACTTGAATTTCTACATTGCGAGATCAACAGCGCCCCGCGATTTTGAAGGCGATGTAGGCCGCTGAGAAAGCTTCGGGTCTGGTGATTTCCACGGTGCGTCGCATCCGCATAATTTTCCCATTTGGGAACACGTCTGCAATTGCGGAATTGGACACAGGCAACACTGAAGTCATTGTCATCGAGAAAAATGCTGTGTGCTTCGGGCATTCCCACGTATAGCAGGAGTGGGTAAATATTTGAAGTTGAGAATATGAATACGAACAGTTAGCCTGTACAGTATTCGACCCGTATTCGAAAAGGAGCTATTCGGTATTTTCTAGTATTCAACATGAACCAAATATTTTGCAACAACCGACTGTTTAAGTCTCGTTACTGAGTTCATAGTAAAATATTTTGCGCGCACAATTGACAAGGACACAGTGAAGGGAAACACACGAGCGCCAAAATATTTTACTATGAATTCGTTCCAACTCGCCTAACTACCACTTCTGCTGCTCGTTACTGAGTTTGCTGCACGAAGTATCGCTAATTATCAACATAGTGACAATGACCAAAAGCTTTTGAAGCAGTGCAGAAGCAAAATCGAAGATTAAAGCCGGCTTTTTCTTCTTTATTTTATCCCGTTTCGCGGCGAAATCCTATGTGAAAGCCTTGAGTTTGTGCTTCTAGTCCCTCCATCAATATAATGCCCCCCTCCATCACTTATGCTGCTAAAGGTATGTCAGTACTTGTCTCCGCTGCAGAAGAATTGCCTAAAACTCTGATATTGTCGCGCCGGCTACATCATGACAGCCCATAACTCACGGTCTCCCGTTGGCCTCGCCGCCCCGTACATAGAAAGCTCGCCGTTTCTCGGTGGCCATTCCGAGGATGGCAGAGGCCAAGTGACTGCAATGGCGGCTCGCTTTTGGCACGAGCGCACTCGGAAGTCCTCCCGTTCATCGCTCTTCCTTTGCGTTTACATCACCGAAATAGAGTTGCTCCGCCTATATCTCGACTCGATATCGCGCACGGCGCATTTTTCACGGAACAATGACGTCCTCAGAGAGCTTCCGAAATCCACGCGACATGCTCATTCCTCATGTTTTATCATCTTAATCACCTCTCTATACGCAGTGGTTCGCGTTGTTTCTACTACACGGAGTAATACTGTGTCGTCGTTTGTGTGTGTGTGCCGCCCCCCCCCCTCTCCCACTGTTCCATTCTTTCTCGTCCTTTGGCAGATGTTACGCAACTATATCCGAGCTCTATCTCACTCGGTTTTAAAAGGAGCCGCAGCGCTATCGACAACTCCGGTGCCTTATTCAATCGCGACGCGAGAGACAAGTATATTTTTCGGTTTGGCCCGGCTCCTGTGATGAGATCGTGCGGTCTCCCTGCTTCGTTCTTCGTGCGTTGGGACAGAGGACGTGAAGGACTTAATCCGCTTTGAGAGCGTGCGTGCGATGGCGGAACCCTAAAGTTGTTTCAGATGGGCCCATATACAAGTTTGAGTGAGTCATATACCAAGTATTTCAGTGGCTCTAACAAGCTGCAGACACTGTTTAAAGATAATTTAAGAGAAACGTGAGAAAAGCCACCTTATAAAGTGTATGTCGAATGCCGTACAGTGAAATAGTGTGTATACCGTTTAGGTTAGTCAGCTTTCATAAGACTCGTTTTACGTGGACCAGACCTGTCGTTCTAATAATGACCGTGTATTGCGGTACTTTCTAAAAAACTGAAATACAAAAACTGCTTTACTGCGGGCGAAATTGTGCCGGGGAACTAAAGGTTAAAAAAATTAAATTCTGAGTTTTTACGTGCCAAAACCAGTCTGTGATTATGAGCCACGCCGTAGTGAGCGACTCCGCATTAATTTTGACCACCTGGGATCCTTTAACGTGCACCCAATGCACGGTATACACAGGCGTTCTCGCTTTTAATTCTCCCCCTTCGAAATGTGGACGCCGCGACGGAGATTTGATCCCGCTATCTCGTCGTTATCCGGACGCCAAAGCCACTAAGCAACCACGGCGAGTAGAAAACAATAATAATATTTGGGGTTTTACGTGCCAAAACCACTTTCTGATTATGAGGCACGCCGTAGTGGAGGACTCCGGAAATTTCGACCACCTGGAGTTCTTTAACGTGCACCTAAATCTAAGCACACGGGTGTTTTCGCATTTCGCCCCCATCGAAATGCGGCCGCCGTGAGTAGAAAACAAGTATCGTTAGCGCGACTCCTCGAAATTTCGTGTTGAAATCCTGCACATATTTCATTGATCAAGCGCTTCGGCACCGATCGGCTTGTTTGTCGAAAAGCAGGTATCATAGGCGCCGACTGTGGGGGGAGGGGGGGGCAGAGCCCCCTCCCCCTTGCGATTCCCAAGCCTCCCTCCTCCTCCTCCCCCCGCCGCACACACCTAAAGTGTAATGACTAGAGCTTTTTCACCCACATCATTAGAGGTTTCTTTTGACTTGCCTCGACCTTTTCACTTAAAATTTTATTGTGGCTAATAGCTTCGTGGACGGGCCTACTAGCTATTACCGGGCCAGAACGGCCTTAAATAACCTCTTGCGGTCTTGTGGTCGTCGCTGTCTTCTTAGGGAGCCTGGAGAAGTATTATTGCTTTCGTCGGGTTCTGCCGTCGACGGCCTCTTGCCCATCGGTTTGTCTTCATCCTTCGCTTTGTGTCAGCTCGGGGAATAAAAGGGGTGGCGCTGTTTCGCAGAAGAGGGCAATTACGTAGAAGTGGGGACGCCCGCTTGAACGCTTCTCATACATGGCAGGTCGATGTCCAGGCTTACCGTAACAGCCTTTTCTGGGACGAGGCAAATCATCTTGTCATGGAAGCGTACGCCTGAGTGTCTCTCACACTTGACAGGTCGAACTTAACAGTCCTCACAAAAGCCGATGCGTCACCGGACTTTTTGAGCAACATCATGTGCACAGGTGAAGCCAACTTTCGCAGAAACGCCCAGGTAAATTAGTTTAATGCACACTATTGAAGTGGCTCCAATCCAGACTGGGTAAAGCGCAATCTGCACCAGTACCAACGGTCGTTCAATGTGTGGTGCGGAATTTACGCTGGATCTTTAATAGGTCCCATCTTCGAGCACGTACTGATTGGGACAGCGTTACGTGGACGAAATCCTTGAAGGAGTGCTTGATGAGTTTCTCAGCGAAGTCCCGCTGTCAAGCCTTCCACTTCTGTGGCATCAGCAAGATGGGGGGCACGAAACTGGCTTGATGCGACTTTTCATGCGCAATATATTGGAAGGTACGGGCCTGTAAATTTGGCCGGCTAGGTCTGAGCCTACTAATTTGGCCGGCTAGGCAAACCTGACCTCTCTCCGCTTGATTTCTTTCTTAAGGGTTATGTGAAAGATCCTGCTACACATGATCAAGACGGACGGCAGATTAGCTCAAGGCAAGGATATTGGAGGCCGGCCTGCTGTAGAATCCAGCGCCGGTCATCAAGAAAGCCAATGAAAATCTGATAAAGCGGACCCAGTACTGCGTATAGCTGCAGAAGGAGATCTATTCGAACACGTCCACTAGGCAGCAGCTGGTGTTCAACGGGGCTTACGAATCCACGGATAATAAGGGCACACTGAAATCTGGTGTTTCTTCTTGCTTTCTTTTGTTGTGCATGCATCCCGACTGCCAATCCGGCTAATTTAGAAGTGGTATATTTTCTTTCTTGAACGCACAGGTTTTGGCTTTTCTCTGCACGTGGGTCGCTTTCGGTCTGTTTGTTTCGCTCTCATTTTTTGCCTCGAACCTGCTTTTGCAGGACGCACACACTTTCATGAAAAATAAAAGCGTCACTTTAATTTGGCTTTGGTCCGAAGCAAGTTTCTGGCTCGAAATATAGCTGTGGGCGCACTCTTTCGGTGCGGTGAGAGCAGAGCGGGGATATTGAAACATTCCATGCCTATTCCATTGCTTTTCGCGTTTCGTGCATGGTCAGAGCCGCGCTTCGGCCGCGTTATCAAGGGGCTCTTGTGATTAATGTGATCAGTCGATCTTGAGAGGCGGATCATAAGCGTGCCGTAGAAATGAGAGGAAGGAATAACTGCGAAACGCGAAACCTGCTGTTGGTTCTCCTTCCCTATACCATCACTACGCTGATGCGACGTGTCTTCTGGTTTGCGACAGGCAGTGCAGTTGCTTCCAATCAGCTTATTTGAGGGCGCTTTCTTATGTGCGGGTGTGAGCGTACTCTTTTTTTTTTTTATTGCGATAAAGGCTTGCCCTTAAGGCATAATTCTTGGAGCGCATATGTGTATTATATGTGTGCTGCGAGGCCTGCGTTGTGTATGAATGTTGTGTATGTTGTGTATGTATGTGTATGTATGTTGTGTTGTGTTGTGAGCGTACTCGCGTGGCATTTTTCATACTTCGCAAGGTTTCTTTGCCAGTCGGGAAAAAAAGAAATGTACGCAATTAGTACGTCGTTGAAAACACCACAGTCAGATGCCATTTTGGGATGCCTGCAAATGGACCATTGAAACTTTGATAATTAGGACAATACTTTTGGAGTTAGATAATCAATTGCAAATACCGAAATAAATCTCAGTAACACTAAAAATTGCTGGCGGCTGGAGTAACGCTACTGCTCTTTCTTTAAGTCTTGGTGCATGATAGTTGGATCACCCTGTATAGTTCACTCAGTAACCGAAATAAGGCCAAGCCGGATTCACTAGAAATCAGACTCAAAAGCAGTTATGCGCAGCAGCGCTTGTACTCAGACTCACAGCAAAAATAAAAGTAAGAGAGATAGAGAGAGGCTTCAGTTTCGCTGGAAAGGCGAAGCGGTATTAGTGATAGCCAAGTATACGACAATTACACGAAGGAAGATTACACCACCGAGAGACGCCAGATTCTTGGTGGTGCGAGAGGACTCAGGCTGTGAAATTGAACTGTCTCCTACTATGATGTCTTGTAAATTCTGATATTCTCCAACAGGTGACTTGTATATATATATATATATATATATATATATATATATATATATATATATATATATATATATATATATATATATATATGCATAGTTCTGGAAACTGGCCGGGCCCCAGACACACTCCTCGCCCCCCGAAAAATTTATATCTTTCCGCCTATGATGGGCATCCCATTAATGTGCGACTCACTGTTGTGGAAAGTTTGATCACTTCGGAAGGTAAACGCCCTCGTTAATGAGCGCACCGACGTGACACGTAATTTAGGCCGAGTTTTATGCATTCGCGAGATTTCTCTATAACCTAAAGAATATAACAGGCTAGCACCCAGGTATCTAGTTCTTTCTGCTCATAACGTACCTGTCAGCCTGCGAAAGAGAAGTACGCCTGTAGAAAAGCGATGTTACAAGGGTTGCTCCGACAAGCACAAATATAGGTATACCTTGAGATCGTGTCGGTCATGTCGTACATCGGATCTCTTCGAGCTGCAGCAAGAGTGAGAGAAACGGAAGAGAGGAAAGGAGGGAAGGTTAACCAGACGCAGGTCCGGTTTGCTACCCTGCGCTCGGGAGAAGGGGATATAGAGACGAAACGCGCGAGCGCTCAAGATCTGAGTGCTCTTGAGCTGCAGAAAATCGGGAAGTTCGCTAGATGCTTAAGTGATTACTTCAGGAAACACAGATCGAAGAACAGCCTTCTTGCTACTCAGTACTGCACGTGCCCACGTCAGCCACAACTTCAAGGAGCGATGTAATTTATGAATACAGGCTAGTAAGCGAGGTTATAGAGGCCATAATGATAGTCAGGGTTGGGCACGCATGTGCGTCAGCTCACCGTCTGTTGGGGGCGATCGGAAAGGAAACTGACGTTCCGTCGGATCGATTTCAGATAGGTATAATGAAGTCATGGATGTGATACACGCGCGTTTCCTGTTGTGTCATGCACATAGATATTGCCTGTCGAATTTTCAATAAGCATGTCTTGGACGTTAGCGCTCGTATGTGTCGCCTTCTCTGTCAGTGTCTTGGTTTGCGCTCTTACCCTTATGACGTACAATATCGACAGTAAAGCCATAGAATAACTTTTTTTTAATAATACAGATATACATGCTGCCGCAACGCACTGATACAACAGCGCTTTCATTTAAATGCAGTTTGTGAAAAGCAAATGAACGGGCGAATACCAGTCCACAAGACACGTACGCGCATGGCCCGAAGTTTCCTGGAATTTACACGTGCCTACGACAGCGGCCTCTCTATCTCTGTATTTTCATTTTTTTTTTTCGACGCCATCGATAACGGTCCGCAGCCCGCACGCAAGACACATACGCTAGGCTCGAGCCACGCATGCGCAGAAGCCGAGAGCAAAGATTAGAAAAGGAAGACGGAGGGCGTACAGGATAGGACAAGATGTAATCTCGAGAAACAGATTAGAAAGCAAACACTGCGAGCCATCGCCCGCTTACACATAACAAGCTTGTACACGCGCGCAACGCCCCGCTCTGCTGCTCTGGCCGTGATCCTTGACAAATGCCAACATAGCGGCGGGGACAAAAAAATGTCCCCCCGCGCTACGTTGGCGCTTCGGCCGCTGCATGCAGGCGAAGCGCGAGACGTAATCCGCCCTACGTGGATTGAAACTGCGCAGACGTGATCCCGCGAGCACCCGCCGGTCTCGCCAATCAGCTCGCTTCTTCTTCTTGGACAAATCCGCCTCCCTCCTTCCTCGCTTAACGTTCTCTCTCGCTTCGCCTTTGGTTCTTCTCGAAAGACCTTGCGCCGCCGCGCGCGGTCGTATTAGAGCACGGTGCCTTTTCGCGGCCAGGCCGTTGCGACACCGGGCATAGCTCATCAACAACTCCCTCCCTCCTCGCCGCCTGAGAGACTCCCCTGACTGCCCCGTGGCCGCGGCCGCAGTGGTTGGCTCGTACGCAGCGGACCAAGGCCGAGCAGCGCGCGGCAACAGCCGTCTTATCGCGATCGCAGCAGTGTGGGAAGGATTCCGTATGCTGGTTATAAGTCACCCTGACTGTGCACTGCGCACTGTGGTCCGAAGCGAGTCAGAGAGAATCGGCTTTGATGAGAAAGGCACGTAGGTTTGCCGGAGAAGTTTTGTCTTCTGCCGGCTGCTGCGCGTAAAGGGGCCCGAGAGTGAGGAATTTGGCAGTTTGACCCGAAGGGCGTAGCACTGAAATCGATGGCAAACTTGAGCGTTGCGCTCAAGGCGCCTCGGAAAGCAGGCGTCAAGGGCAACAACGCCACCGGCGTTGCAGTCATCGCTCCAGGATGGCGCTCGATATGAGACCGAAGAAAAACAGTGAGCGTTGGTCAGCGATACGATGTCTCTATAGACGGTCAAAGCATACCTTTTGTCAGGACGCACCGATTCTTAGGCGTAATCATTGATCGTGACCTCTGCTGGAGTCCTCATGTGGCCAACCTAAAGAAGCGCCTGACGGATGTTTCTAATGTGTTCAAGTTGCTTGAAGGAAAAGCCTGGGGTACGTCAGTACATGCAATGATGCAACTATACAGGACGCTCTTTCTCGGGTATTCGCGATACAGCTTGCGTGTTCTGACCGACACCTGCAGAACTAATATCCATACACTCGAAGGCGTCCAGTCCCAAGCGCTTAGAGTGCCTCTTGGGTTGCTGCGATGCTCGTCAACAGCTGAAACAATTGCGATTGCAAACGACTTCCCAGCCAAGACCCATATAACAGTGGGAGAGCTCAGAGCACGCGTAAGACACCTTGCTCGAACCCCTGCCCATCATTTAGCCTCACTGCCAGAGGATCGACCACGTGCCTCCTTTTGTCAGACAATTCTGTCCTATCGTGCATAGCTTCCATCAGGTTATGCAGCTCCAGCGAGAGTTCCGTTACCCCATGGTGCATGGCTCAAGCACCATGGGGTGTGTGTGTGTGTCAACATCGTACAGAAGGCTATACGCACATGTAGGTACATGTAGTACATGTACGTACATACGCTTATATTTATTTTGGTCTTTCTCAGCCAGCGTTAACTGACACAGTTCTGCATTAGGCCCAATCTCTCCCGCATCGTCTTTTGACCTCTCAAGCACTGTTGACCCACCTTCTCTGAATCAGCGAATCTACGCCTGGCAAAGCCTTTCTCCGGAGGGCTTCATTCAACCTCATTGTCATTTTCATGTGAAACTACGCACACTACGCACCATCGGCATCAACCATTTGAAAGAGAGGCAGTAGATTGATCCACCTTGGCTGCTCGGCTGGTAGGTTGTTTGTAATCTCAGCATCAATGTGGTTGCGCTCCAAGCACTTCACACTGTTTTCAGGGGCACGCTCTTCAATGTCGCTGAATACCTGCCACAAGTTACCAAGATTACTTGCATGTGTATACACGGAGGGGTCAGTCAGCGTGGTAGAAGGCGCTTGCGCTGCTGCACTGGGAATTCCTTCCCTTGTTATCGCATGGTCAGGCCGGTTAGGCCTCCTGGTCTCATCGACCGTTACGGAGTGCGCTGCTATTACAGCTGCGCTACGCAGGATCGAACGGTGCGCTGGACGGAACACCGTCTCTTTAACGGAGTCAGGACCTGCACTCCCTACAACTTTCCCGTGGCGATGCTCCTAATAGCTTTGCCGAGATCACTGGATTTAATTAAGAGTTTGAATGAATGAATGAATGAATGAATGAATGAATGAATGAATGAATGAATGAATGAATGAATGAATGAATGAATGAATGAAACCACGTTTATTCCACATTAGAATGCGCCGAGGGCACTGCGATGTAAAGGGAGGGGGCATTATTGCAAAGCGTAAGGGTGAGACTACCTCCGTTTTATTAACGATGGTCCTGGAGGCAGCCACGTGAGGGACGCATGACTCTTGTGGCTGTCGCGGAGCTGATCGCCGATCGCTAGTGCCGCCTGGTCCTGGAGGAACAAGAGCAGTGCTCGCCAGAGCTCGATGGCATGGTCCGCAGCCGTGGGATCCGAGGCTCAAGTCCGGAGAGAAGAAAGCCAGGGTTTGAGAAGCAAGGGATGTAATGTTGTCTTCCAGTGGATACCTTGCAATGTTGGTATCCCTGGTAATGAAATAGCGGACGCTATAGACGAAGAACCGCTCTGAAGGCCTCCAACAGTCAGAACACGGATCAATGACCGTTTCCCAGAAGACGTCATTTCCAGCCACTTTCGGTCAGTTTGGACCTCACCACATGATCATTGTGTAGTGAAGGTGCTTAATTAACCGGTCGGGAGGCCTCTCTAACTTATCGAATCAGAACGGGATCGGCTTCCAGTCCAGCACGGGAGTTCAAAACTGGGCCAGGTATACCCTTTCGCTGTACACAGAATTTCAGGAAATTGGTGACGTGGAACACTTCATTTTGGCCCTGCAGGCTCTTTACTATCGAATAGAAAGCCTTACTTGATAATCTGGAAACTAGAGGATTTGCAAACGCCTGTGTGGAGTAAATCGTATCCCTAGATGGGCCTAAGATAGCTCGTAAGGAGACTTCACGCCTTCTACTCGCATATGTACGCAAAACTCAACTCACGGACATGTGGTAACTGATCCCTGAACAGCAAGAGACGAACAGGCGGAGCAATGACTGACCCAGACTGCCCGGCTAACACCGTTGGTGTCGCTCGCTAGAGTAGTGCGATACGATTGAAATTTTTATGCCTGCGTTTCCGTTCGGCTTGAGCTTTTAAATATAATGGAGAATTGCAACGCGCAAAGCTGCCGTATAGCGTTCAGCGCAGGCGCAGTCTGAGTCCGCTGTTAGTGCTCAGTGTTGTGTCACGATACACTAAATCTCTCCACAGTGCGTTACTAGGGGCCGTCACTCGGATATGGAAGCCGCTGTGCATTGGGCTCGGCGCCTCGAGCGTCGCTTCAGCGCATGTGCTCGCGGGTGCTCTAGACATAAGTGCCGGCTTCTGTGAACGCATACTGTGTCTGCGGGATGACCACGCGCGTTTAGCACGCTGGCACTTCACCGCACAAATTGGCTTGGCCAGTTGGCGCAGCAGAGTTCACAGTTCATAGTTCACAGTTCATAGTTCACAGTTCGCAGTTCACAGTTCACAGTTCATAGGCGACTCTCTCGTAAAGAAGTCACAGGCCTGCGCGGCACACGTAGCAGTCACAGCGTAAGGAGCGGCTGCATGAGCTTCATTTTCGGCAGCGCGCACTAGAGGGTCTTCGCGGTGACGTCTCTTTCCGTCATTTTCACGAGACCGAACTGCACTGTCCGCCCTCCGCCGACGGCGAGCTGCGGTTTGTGCTGCTCTCTGCAAAGCGGTCTGCTAAGTCCGACGTTGCCTGCATGCAGCCGCACGGATAGCTCTACGATTCGCTTCTTCAGCGGCGGTTTGTACCCTGCGAGGAGGCGCCATGACGTGTACCGAAGAGAACACACGGGTATCGAGACTACGCGTCGCACATATGTCACATCCCTTGACAGGTTTGACGAAATGATGCAACTGCTACATGTCGTGACGCCTGGTGGAATACAACGCAGCTGAAATGCAAGGTTTGCACGTATGGACGCTACGCGGCGCGCATCTCACTTCACGTGACAAGTCAGTGAGTGAGTGAATAAACTTTTATTGGGTCCAGCAAAGCGCGATACAACGCGCACCCGGATAATCGCACGAAGGGACCTATATATATACAGGTCTAACTAAGCCGGCCCGAGCGAGAGCCCAACGACCCGCACTCCCAGAGCATGTGAGACAAAGTAGCAGCCTCACCACAGGCCACGCAAAAACATTTCGGGTAAATGTCAGGATATATACTGTTAAGGGACGCCGGATTTGGGTAGTTTGCAGGAGTCTGAGCGTGACCACCTGCGGCCTGCTTAGCTTGGAATGAGGCGGCGGGAAAACCCTTCTCTCTAAGTAAAAGAATTCGGTAATTTCATTCTGCGTGATAGGAGCGTCTCTGCATCCGGGGAGAGAGTCGCCCGATCCGAGGGCAGCGCGGTCTGTAAAGCCACGCGCAGCCTCCTGGGCAGACTCGTTGAGGTTCAGAGGAACCCCCTCGATCGCCCCGACGTGGGCAGGGAACCAAAGGATGGAGTGAGTGTGGAACTGTCGCCGTGTTTGGCGCCTTTCATAATTTGAACTACCTGCCGGTCTACCCGGACTTTCTGGAATACCCTGACGACCGCTTTCGAATCGCTATACATGACCCTGTCTCTCGATCCGACCGTGCAATGGCCGCTTGCTCAGCCACCTCAGGTGCTGCGTATGCCGAGCCGGAGGAGGTCCACGGTATGCTTTCTGGCAGGCAGCCCAAGGGCTCTCTTGACGAATTTTCTAATGAAAGCGTTGAGCTTTTCCCGCTCTGCTCTGAGCCAGTTGTGCATGGCCAGGTGAAGTGGCACAACGGCTCGATACAGTGCCGCCGCCGCCGCCGCCGCTGCTGCAGGTTATTATTATTATTATTATTATTATTATTATTATTATTATTATTATTATTATTATTATTATTATTATTATTATTATTATTATTATTTATTGGCATCCCCTTTAAACGAGGCGGTGACAGGTCACGTAGCCTGCTTGATTTAATCAAGATTGCTATATACATGGTTTTCATTCGAGCATAGTTGTATGCATATCCTTAATCGTCCTTTTCTTCCTCAAGACTTCTCCGTCTACCTTGTGCCGCTACCTATGCAACTGCAAATGCAAAGTGTGCGCGTATCGACACTACGCGGCACGCATCTCACGTCGCGTGTCTCCTCGCGCGCTATAAGACGCTTGTATACATAGGGCATGTTTCCGCTGCAAGCTGGCAAGCGTTCGTGTGGCCCAGGGGTATAGACCCTTTTCATGCTTACAAACGGAGTTCCCAGAAGACTTCCGGTTAAGCACTCAGTAGTGGCATATGTTACAATAGCCTATAAACTTATAGGACCCTCCTGCTGGCACCAGTTTTGCTGCAGAGTTGAAACGTTTGACAGGTGAATTGTAGTGTTAAGTGCAACAAAAAAAGCCCCTACATGAACTTGATGTTCAGCGCACGTTCCTTATATCTGAAAACACCAAGAATGTGTGCCTGGAGTATACTATGCGCCAAAATACTTCTTTTTTCTTGGCTAACTGTACTGTCGAAAATGGCTGACCGGAAGTTCCCTGGGGTCATGAACGCACTGCTGCCACATCGCGGATGCAAAAGGTAGCTGACTCCCGCGCAGAGTGCTCGTGTTCGATAGCTGCAGGAACTGGGTATTTTCCTTTTCATTCGTGGCGATAGCTGCGGCGGACACCCGTGGTGGCGGACAACACCGCCAACCGCAACTGCTGCTATTGGAATGAGCCCATAACAGCGTATACGCTGTGAAATCCTTATGGAAACTATGTTGTCTCTTCGTTGACTTTTTGCTGTCTTCAGTAGAGTTTCTGGTTATGTGCAACTATAGATGTCACTAATTTTTGTGCGGGCGGTCAACAGCGACGTCTGTGGGGTGTACAGAAAGTCAACGGCGACATCTGTAGGATATTGCAGGGGCAGTCATCAGGTGGCGATCAAATGTCTATAGTACTATACCCAGCGCATTTTCTCTTCTTTTTTTTTCACCCGCCTAATGACCGCTGCATGTTAGCAATAATTCATTCATTCTCTCAGTATTTCTTCCCCACGAGCAATGTCATCACAATTGTTTATTTATTTATTTAGGTAGAGCAGGCAATTCATAATGTTTCAACATATGACATGCATAGGCAACTTAACCATATCAATAAACAAGACAGTCCTCTGCCAGGCAAAAAAACGTCATACAAACTCCTCTTGCCTCTTATTCTCTCAACATCAACACAACGTCTAAATAACGTAGACATCGTGTCTACATAAGGTGACGCAGTATCTACATTATTGAAACACCCACATAACGTCAACGCATTCAGCATTAACTAAAGCACCTCCATCAAGGACGATTCGCGTACGCAGATTCACACAATGCGTGGGATCTGCATAATTTGCCTAACGGTATGACGTTTATGGGTGGGCCTTATAGACTTCCCGTAGGTGCCTATAGTAAGTGATCCTCTATAGAGGTGCTGCCACATTACGCGGTATGTAAGTCATCGGAGGAAGAGGTGACGTACCTGCGGGCGATCAAACGCGATTCGGAGATGCACTTAGCTATCGCACTAAAGATCAACCAAACGAATGCCTGCCAGCTTTATGACGCTATTCCAAATTACGTTTCACCCGCACGTATGTGTGCGCGTCGTAAGGTTTTAAAGAAGCTCCACAAAGGAACCGCGCACGACGGCATATACAAACGAGGCACATAAACCACAGCATCCGTGCACATGCAACGGATCCATGAAGATCAAGAGCAAACTTTGAGAGATAAGACGCGTGCTTTCGAGCGCCACAACCGGCTGGATTTTATTTCGTTTCTTCCTTTCCTTCCTCGTCCTCCTGCTAAGCTGGGCTCCTCTGCGGCAGTATTTACTGGCGCAAACACTCGCGAGTCGATTCTATGCTGATACATGGCCTTTCGTATATTCCGCGGAAACGAACAACGAACCTCCCTGCTGAGACAACCTCTCTCTCGCAGACGCTGCCGGCGAATGATAGCGTTGCAGCATGATTTTTTTTTTTCTTTCAAGATCTTCGAAACGGAGGTTGGCCAACTTTGGCACTTAGCAGACGACCTGCTGCCTGCTGGTGGCTGTCGGTGCGAACGAGCGCAGCGCATTCTAAAGAATTTGCCGAGATCTCCCTATATACATATTGTGTTTCCTTCGCAACACGCTCTTCCGGGTATCAGCATTCTCGGCAACCGTGTTTCGTTTTACTCCCTACCATCCCCCCTGTGCACCGCCAAGCCCCCTTCTCCCCGCCAACGTCTTTGCGTAATTCCGTTATTGCAGCGCCGCAGTTGAAGAAGGAGACGCTCGCCTCGATATATACGTGGCGGACGAAGGCGATTCCGAGCGCGTCGTCGAGCAAACAAGCTCGCCTTCGACGCGGCGCATTCGCGCCGGTTCTTGCGAGTCGGCGCCGTCTGAAGCTATAATAGTGGACCGTCGCGCCGTGTTCAGCCGTATGCTTGAAAAGAAAAAAAAAACCTTTAAAAAACTGCACTCCCCGCCGTGGCCGCTTGAGATGAAAGGACGTGCTCGGACTGTCAGAAGATGGAATCGGACGCTGGCTCCCCGCATCTCTCGCGCCGACTTTGGGCAGAGTACTACCGCGAAGACCCGAGTGTAACACGTGGTGGTGGTGGTGGTGGTGGTGGTGGTGGTGGTGGTGGTGGTGGTGAAGTGTAGCAACAGGCGGGTTTAGCTTGGCCAACAAGGCCGGCAATTGCTCAATCAATGTAACACGTGAAGCCGAGTACGAGGGGAGATTTCGTAGCCGAAAGAAGAAACATGGGAAGGGGTAGGTGGGGGGGGGGGGGGGGCGCTCAAATATTCGCGAAAATGCACTCGAACCACTACAGGTGGATCCGTAATCGTGGAGGAACCGGACTAAGAGAGTATACGTGCGAGGTCTACCTATCGGTACGTCGGTCACTTTACCTGGTTGACGCCTTTCTTTATTCGTATTGTGCGCTGGATCTTACGGTACTTCGGGCCTTGGCTTTAGAGCATACCCCCCCCCCCCTTTTTTTTTTTCTTTTTCGGAGCAGTATTCCCACGCTGAGTGTCCTGCGGGGTTCGCTCAGCGATGCCCACCTCCCGTTTAATCGGTGCAGCAGGAAAGAAAGAAGGCACGGTTCATGTATACGGACGTACATACAACAGCGTTGCAGCAGCTTGCAATGGTTTATGACGCGCGTGTTCGCGGTCGACGCGTTCTCGAAGATTTAAGTGCCATTCGCGCGTCGAACAACCTTGACGAAATCCTTGCGGAAAACGAGAAGAAAAGAAATGCTGACAGCGTTCTTGCTCAAGCCTTTTTTTCGCTTTGCTCTGTGCCTCTCTCTTTCCTTCGTCAATTTTTCTTAGCTTCAACCGTTTCTCGATTTCGGGGCCGCGCGTGCCTGTAGGCGTAATTCTTCGCACGCCACTTTGTAGTACGTACAGAGCCGCGTCGGCGGGCTCCTTCTCCTTCGGGCGCTTAAAAGGCGATGGATTTTAAGCACGGCACGCTTTTAAGACTCTCATGCCCGGAATTTCAACCGCGAGTGGTTTGGAATGCGCAGAACGAATGCGCGTCCTGTGTGCTATCTTCGCAACACGTTTCCATCGCGTCTTGCGAGCGTAACGAAGTGGAGGCACGTTGAGGAGGTAAAAGGGTGAAGCGATTTCGTCGCTCGCGTCTGGTTGCGCGTAACCGCAGCAGTATCCTAACTCCAATTCCGAGTAGATCGGCGCCGAGTTAACTAAAAGAAGTTCCCCCATGCAGAGGACGCGCGGCGAACCTGAAGAGTTCGAAGCCTTTTACAAATTTTCAAGTCGATTGTATCGTTCCTGCTGCGTTTGTTGGTTGCATTTTTTTTTTCTCTCTCAATTTTGTGAATCCAAAAAGCAAGCGCCGACGCCATTAGACGGCCGAACCGGCTACTTCTGGTCTCGGCGTAAACTATAGAATATAATCGTTGAGGACGCATTTGAACGAACCCTTCAAAGTGCCACTAAAGAGGAATGTTAAGCCGTGTTAGTAAATCAGACTCCCGCAATCGCGAAATGGCCAGTCTTAGCGCGAAAAAAAAAAAAACTGAATGGTGAGACATTAAAAAAGAAGAAGCCAAAAATTGTCGCAAGAACGAAAGACGAGGGGACGACGCGACGGGCTGTAAAGTTCGCCCCCACCTGTTCCTTATGACGTCATGAATTTTAATAGCGTCTGGCACTCCTTCCTCATTAAAATGGCTGGCATCCGCCAGATGCGAACACTGCAACTGCCAGGAGACCACTAGGCACCTCCTCAGCCACTGCACCCGCTTCGACGTCAAACGTCAGCCTCTCCGGAGCGCGTCTTTTGACCGGTGCTGCGTACTCCAGGGTAGCGTATCGTACTGCTGCCGAGTTGTAGCGACGCCTGTTTACCGAAGCTCGACCGACGTTACTATTGGGCAGCGTGGCGTTGTCGACGGGCTGCAAGCATCCGGTAGACCATGGCGACCAGGCAAGGACGAGAGTATTTCTAGTGCGAAACTTCCATGGTTTATTCAAAGGTTGGTGAAAGATGATAAGAAGAGAATGAAGTGATGAAAAGATTTCGGAGCCCCTTAAATAGGCTCTCTAAAATCGGGGGAGGGATCTTGCTCCCGTTGACATCACGTGACAGGCACAGAGTCTGGTTTGTCGATGGGCGTCCCGCCTCCGTAGATACCAAGCCGCTGCAAGGAAAAGGGTGTCCCGCCTCCGGTTATACCAAGCCTGCAGCAAGGAAAGAGCGTCCCACGCCTCTGGTTATACCAAGCCTCATGTCCGGGAATTGTAGACGCTTGTCCTTCTGTTTTGCGCGTTGCTGGTTCGCGGAAGTTTCCTCGTAGAGCTTGACAGTTCGAGGAAAGGGTACCTCTAAAGTCGCACACACACAAAAGGGCCTGTAAACACTGCGGGGCTTCCGCCAGACCGGCATACACTCGAGACAGCCATGGCGAATTAGGAAGTCACACTTCGTTTCGATGAACCATGGTGGGCGAGAGTCCTTTCTGCATGGGGTGCTAGACACCAACCGTAACAACGGTGGCGCTATACGTGGTACACAAACTTTATGACCAGTGAACCCAGCCGATTGTACTGTCGACTCGTTACAGAGGCAAAGATTTTGGTTGCATGGCTTCATCCACCATCAACCTAGTAAGCTACGCACGGTCATGATTTTACCAGAACCAACTAATCAAAGAAGACGCTTATAGATACGCTGGATCATTCACTGTGCATGTGAACTCTCTCTTTCAATTCAATTCAATTCATTTTGTTTCACCATACACTTCTTCTACCTCCCCCTTCTTTCTTTCAGTCGCTTTTTCCCGTGCAGGATAGTCCCACGGACGTCTATCGGTTAACCTTCATGCTTTTGTTTTCTATCTATCTATCTATCTATCTATCTATCTATCTATCTATCTATCTATCTATCTATCTATCTATCTATCTATCTATCTATCTATCTATCTATCTATCTATCTATCTATCTATCTATCTATCTATCTATCTATCTATGTTTATCTGTCTGTAACCATTTATCGTGGTTTTCACGTAAAATCCCAGAATTTTCAAAGAATACCTAGGTGGCGAGTTTCGTAGCCAGCTAGAAGCTTCGACGAATTTGGGGAATGCAGTGCAATCAGCCATCTTGCTGCGGCCAAGCTGAACAGCTGAAGGCAAACGATAATTATATCGGGAACACTAATCTAAAACGCAAAATGGCGAAGCAGGAGTTCGAGAAGAAAATTTTGAAGGAGCTAAAGCGCAGGTATGAAAAGAAGGAAACGATGAAGTTTCCTACCAGATGGCAGGAGGACATCATTCCTCAGTGTGTGTGCTCCCTCCCTCTTCGCTTCACCAGGGCGGAGGAAATTGTGCTTAGGAGGCTTCGGGCCGGGGTGGCCCTTACACCGGCTGCGATCGCAACGTGGAACTGGTCGCATTTACCACTGGGTGCTACGTGTCCACACTACTCAGTCCCAGTGATGGATGCAAATGCGCACCATGTCCAGGCTTACAATCGGAGCAGTCGCGTCTCCTATACTGCAAGCCGGCCTCCACTACCGTGTCACAACCAGATATGGCCGCTGGATACATGATGACGGATTCCACAAAACACTGCTTCAATTCATGCACAACAAAGGCATCATAGCACGCACATAATACACACTTACACATAAAGAATCATGCCTTAATGGCAAGACTTCATTGCAATTTAAAAAAAGGGTTTCTTCATTACAAAACAAGCAGATCTGATTGAAATCGAGAAGCCGGACCACCGGTGAAGGTAAATGTTTACGGGTCGTACTCTCCAACTAGATTTTCCCCCTTCGATTTTCTTTATTTTCATATTCCCTACCCTTAAACATTTCCGCAGTACATGGTACCTAACAGGACATTCATCGTTAAATTTTCGTCTCATCTGTTTCTTTCTCTCTGCTCTCTTTCTCTCCAACACTTTCATTGTCGCAATCGATACGAAAGAGAATACCGAATCCGTTTTTATGCAACAGTAACAGTAACATAGCAGTAATAGTAACACAGGTCTAAAACAAACCTTTCTTTAGTTCCCCCTGCTTCATCTCACCAAGAATCGACCGCCAATGAAACGTCGGTGTACCGGGGTACTCAACTAAACACTACGATACTTCATTGCTGTCAGCGACCAGCCTGGAATGGAACAGCTGCCGTCCTCCATCTTCTCTATCACAGACTCATCATTGTTCAGATAATCCCCATGTGAACACTTTTTAGAACTTCTCCGTTTTTGTCTGCACCTACTCCTCATTGTAATGTCTGAAGGCATTGAGATTAAATGAATAAAATAAAATAAATTAAACATTACTCATCATATGCGGATTTGTATTCTACATTTCAGTATGTAGCAAGGAGTTCTTCTGTTGAACATCGAACGCTCGTCGAACTACATAAACATTGAGGTCACTGAATCTGTTTTATACAGGACATGCTTATTTACACACTATGCTGTTTCTCGAAACCGATTCCACTGTTCTCTTTCATGTTGATTGAGGGGGCGCAGGTCTTGAACTGTCTTTAGACTTTACATTGTCTTGTGGGCTGTGTGGCTGCGCTTGCCGAAAGAGCCGCATGTGTGACTATTCACTGGTGTATAGACCTAGCCAGCTTCAGTTACTCAGGTACGCTATACAAGCGTTTCGTTCTAGCACCTTTGTATGCATCTGTTTAATTTTTTTTTCTTCCTCAAAACTTCACTACTCCCCTCCCCCCTGTACGCTATACATATATGGTTGTAACGAATCCTGTCGTATCAATTTCTCGCTTGCATTTTTCTTTTTCCCCGCCAATACTCTAAACGTCTCTTGCTTATCTCGCCTGCTGACGAGTTGATGCCTTCCGTCCACTTTAAATCCAAGTGCATCTGCAAGGCGTGCTTTACATGCGAGTCTCATAGGCTGAATTCGTTCGCATTCCATGTTTGAATTCGGACATGCAGCGTGGCTCGGGCGAGTACCGGAGGAAAATCGGTGTTCGCTGCTCGCCGCCACGCAGGGGTACGTGAGAAAGGTCACTAGCAACGAGTTCCTGCGTAAGCGGTGAAAAAAAAATCGACATCTGTCCACTGTTGCACGTATAGATTCCACAAGGGCTACAAGAACACCCGAGAGCTGGCGAAGGTGGAATTTTATTGACTTCCGTGGCAATCGTACGACGCTGATTGCAGCCGTCCTGCTCGCGCGAGGTGAACAAACGCGTGTGTTCTTCGCACGCTTTCTTCAGCTGCATCAGCGAGATATTATTAAGACACAGTCGTGTTCCTTGTTTTCGTTTAATATTGTTAGTGAACGTGCAACTTAGCAAAACTCGAGCCATTAGATTCATTGCATATCATAAGAAGCCAACAAACATTGGCACAAATTAAGGACAACGTAGGGGAAATTATTTGTGCTTAATAAATGAAATATAGAAACGATAAATCAAAGAAAATGAAAGTGGATGAAAAAACAACTTGCCGCAGGTGGGAAACGATCCCACAACCTTCGCATGCGAAGGTTGTGGGATCGCTTCGTTTAGAAGTACACTTGTCAACGTTGATTATTCTTATGTGGCCAGAAAACAAAAGGCGGGGTTTTGTGTCGCGATGCCACTACAATGCACGGCGACAGCTGCCGCGCAACAGCGTCGGGCAACGTGCCGGGAAGGGAAACACGCTGATTACGCTCGTCCTGGCCGCGGTGGCGCTGTCGTGTTTGGGAACGCTGGCGCCGCCATACGAGAGCACGAGGCCTATACTTCGCATTCGCCGCCCTTCCACATGATGGCGTACACGTCCCACAAATATTTTAATTTATCGAACGTAGACGCACCCCCTACCTTTTTCTCTTCGAATCGCAGTTTTCAGGTTCGCGCGAGGAGTGCGATGTACTACATCGCTATCGCCACATTTCGCATACCATGCTCCCTGCTGTTCCCAACACGATGTAGTACATTTTCGAATACTACTGTACAGATGCTCGCGCGCCCATTGGCAACCCAATGAAACGGCGGCATTCTTTATATAGATGTCGCGCAACCTGTTCAACTCGTGGCGGCCGCTTTCAATATTGCTTCAAGACCTACGGCAAGAAAAACTGCTTCGTGTCCTCCCTTGTCTTTCTTTCCTTCCTTCCTTCTTTCTTTTTTTCTTTCTTTCACGGGTGTCCCCTTTGACTCCTTCCTGGCGAGACTTTCTCACGTTCCACTCGAGGTCGCTTTCCAGCGAAGCTTGGTTTCCGTCCTGATTAACGGTCCAAAGGGTCCACCAGCGCACTTTGGATACCAACGAAACTGCGATGTCTCCCCGGCGTACCCCGGGATGACCGGATGCGCCGGGTAATTTGTCAGACCTGTTACTTGTGTAACGCCTCGCGTGTACACAACCATGCAGACGACCCTGCGGAGTAGAACCAGCGCCTGCAGCGTCAGCCGCGGAGGGCGGATATATAGAGACGTCTCTGGCACAACGTGCGACCAGCATGGTGACTGCGCATGCGCCGAGTGCGATTTGTCTCCGCTCGCGTTTGCTTCACACCTCCGGGTGCTTGTTCTCCTTTGGTAGCGGTAGATTAATGGACGCGATTCCAGCGCCAGGAGAGGAGGTCCAGAGAGCTTCGGGGTGGGCCGGCGAAGAGGTGCCGAACGTTGTTCGAGAAAGGATGGTGTCTGTGCCTGCTGTCGCGTAAGTTCGTTGAACCGAACGCTCGCGACTGCCGAACTGTCTCTTCTTTTTCGAGACGGTGTTAGCCCTTTGTGGCGGTGTTGCTTCAGGTGGCCTTAGTCTGAATTGAATTCCGGGTTTTTAGGTGCCAAAAACCATGATTTGATTATGAGGCACGCCATAGTGGGGGACTCCAGATTAGTTCTGAACACCGGGGGATCGTTAACGCGCCCCCAGAGCACGGGACACGGGCTTTTTTTTTTTTTTTTGCTTTTCGCCCTCATCGAAATGCGGCCGCCGCGGCCGCGGTTTGATCCCGAGACCTCGTGCTTAGCAGTGCTACACCCTAGGCGCTAGGTGGTAAAGCCCAACCACTGGCATGCGTCGGTGCGCTTCGGTACGCGCCGACAAGCGAACGCGTCGCTTCGCGTCGGTAGGAGGCAAAGGGCACGCAACCACAAGACACAAGCTCTGACGCGCGCCGACGCTCGCTCCTCGGCTGCGGCACACTGTTGCTGGACTATTTTCTCTTCAACCGTCAAACTCCCACCTAAAACAGCCTGCTCGATCTAACCAGAGCTTGAAACAATAGGTTATTGATCTTGTACGCTTTTTCAGATATAAAAAACAGGTTTGAGTAATGAATGCACGCCTGCAACAACCGTTTCTTTTTTACCTTTGTCATCCCCGTACCTCCTTCCCCCGTGCAGGGTAGCAAACCGGACGTGCGTCTGGTTAACCTCCCTGCCTTTCCTACCTTATATTTCTCTCTCTCTCTCTCTCTCTCTCTCTCTCTCTCTCTCTTGAACTAACAATAGTGCACAATATATCTACACCAGCGCTCGTGCTAGCGTCGTCGTCTGTCTGCAAGCTCGCTTTGCAAACACCTGCACGACCATACCATATTATATGAGAAGTTGTCGCACGATTTCATTTTTGGTAACTGTGTAACAATTAGGGGTGCAAAGTATCATTGAAATATGTGTACTACGAATATGGTCACGTTGTAGTGACGGCGAAGAATGATGCAGAGTCAGAATTGGGAGTTACAAATTTAACTCTTTATTGGGCGAACTTGTGCCCAGCAAAAGCAACACCCATTCGCAACAACAGCGGCGAGCAAAGTCGGCGATTATCGAAAATCTCATTTGCGGGTCAAGCGCGTCGGCTTTCTTATATCAGCACTCGAACGTTGCAGCGTATTCGCTTGTGCCCGCGCGCCTTCCAGAAACTACTACATAATTCGTGTCGCGTATGCAATCAGATTATACAAGGTTCGTCGACAACAGACAACGGACAGAACCATCGGTAACATTCGCGAAGCTTCTGATATGAGCGGGCGAGTCCTGCGTCGAGCGATAACGTTTAACATTTGTTAGCCGGTGAAATACGGTCAGCGGATGCAGAAAAACATGCATGCATGTTAATACGATTATGCTTGTTGATATATGATAGAAACGCGAAAAAGTGAATTCGGAGAAAATCAGCTGAAAGAATTGAAACACCTGTAGCGTTCACAAGTAGAAAAAAAAAAACGTCTAGAACACCTAAAGTTTACGTAATTCGTAGCTTGGCTTCTCCCGATTCTCGTTTCTGTCTAATCTTGCCCACGGAGCACCTCATTTATTTTTCTACGTTGTTTTGAAGCATCAACACCGCATCAGGAGGCCTTCACATTGATCGGCATTGACTGTATCGCTAGAAAATTTTTCACTCTGTAAAGGCCATGTTCTATTATGACTGGTTTCAACATGTCAAGTCTATCTTTTTCAACATTAATGAAATGACATACCGTCAGACAATACAAACTTGAGAATCAGAGGGTTTAATTAGGTGCATTTTGTTGCCCTTTGCCAAGCCCACTATGATGCTTCGACTGAGAAAGACATCCTGTTTGTTCTGCGAAGCATGCAGTAATTGTTGTGGCATATTATTCTATTGCACAACACTGACAACACTGGATATGGCAGCCAACCGTCAGGAAACTTCAGAATAAATTAATAGCACAGTGCATATGATCAGGCACATAGCATGTTATTGCACTTTCTTAATTCACGCTTTCTTTAATTGTCACACTATAACAATATTGCACAATATCTACTGCACTGAAATACTATACTAGGACATACTTAAAAACACGATTTTATACTCCAATAATCAATCAATCAATCAATCAGTCAGTCAGTCAGTCAGTCAGTCAGTCAGTCAGTCAGTCAGTCAGTCAGTCAGTCAGTCAGTCAGTCAGTCAGTCAGTCAGTCAGTCAGTCAGTCAGTCAGTCAGTCAGTCAATGTTTATTACTGTGCCCACGAACAGCTAGAGAACCTTCGTAACGGTGCTCTTAAAAAGCAATATGCGAGTCAAAATGTGCGTAGATAGTACAGTCATTAATTGCGCAAGTCCAGGCTGAATGTGGAATGCTGCCTGGTATGCTATTACAGCTCGAAAAATTGCATATGATCAAATAGCTTAGGGGAATGTATATGATGCCATGGACCATCTTATACAGGCGCAAAATATCTAATTAATTAAGATTTGAGTCTACAGGTGGAAGTTGAGGTATGTTCGACCAGGCTGAACTATGGTCGCCAGAATGGAAAAAGTGGTGCTTGAAGATAGATATCACTTTATTGCTTCTGGACGCATTCAAAAAACTTCTTTTTGGAGGTCGATGCAGTGGTGATCACTGTTGACAGTCTGAAATAGCTTTCGGTCGCCGGCACACAAAGCCGTGCCGTTCATTTATTAAAACGTTCTTAACATTAAGAGAAAGCAAGGAATGCACTACCGATTCAAACACTTTTTTTACGCAGTGCAGATGATAGATAATGGGCCGGCAGTTAGTAACTGCACGTCTAGCACCCGATTTGCGCACGGGCAATATCCATGCTACCTTCCCAGCGCTAGGAAATGTACTAGACTTTAGGGAACTATTGAACGTGCTTGCGAGAACAGGGCACATGTATGCCTCCATACATCTTAAGCAGTGTGGGAGGAATACCACCAGCACCACAAGAAAGGGAAGGTTTGAGGCGCTCCATACGCTTGAAAAGAAGGTGCAGAAGTCACTGAAAGGGACTTCCACACACACACACACACACACACACACACACACACACACACACACACACACACACACACACACACACACACACACACACACACACACACACACACACACACACACACACACACACACACACACACGTGTGTGTGTGTGTGTGAGAGAGAGAGAGAGAGAGAGAGAGAGTCCCATATACGGATGCGACCCATACGCGCAATGAACTCTCGCATGCACAGCACAGGCACTGGTGCGCGTTCTGCGCCAGGAGCGGAGGATGCGAGGTAGGCGCAAGCGCTAACGCGCAAACCCGTCCACACGCAGCTAGCAGAGTTGAAGGTCACAGGCTCGCGCGACTCGCCGGCGATCGTCGCGCCCGAATCCGGCCTGGCTCGCCGGGAGGCCCCGCTTCGGTGGCCGGTCCGCGAACCTGGCCAGCCCCCCGGCCGTGACATCGCCAAGTGAAACAAGTCCGGCGTGCAACGAGTCTGCGCATCTCAAGGATTCGATCGACAGCTCCGGCCGCACGAAGTTGTGCGACGCGGCAAGGGCTCCGCAGCCTTTCGTTCTCTCGTTCTATATCTTCTTTCTTTCTTTCTTTCTTTCTTTCTTTCTTTCTTTCTTTCTCTCTCTCTCTCTCTCTCTCTCGTTATTTTCCATGTCGTGAGTGCTCACTCATGTACAGGAAAGAGTTGCCAGCGTTCAATTAAGTAGTACGCCACTCCTGGCAGGTTTGTATTCAGTGTGCATCATTCGCATTTCGTTTCAGATTGCCGCTTTCGCTTTGTCGGTGTGATTTTGGTGCCATATACAACGCGAGAAATAGAAATGCAGAGAGAGAGAGAGAGAGAGATGGGCAGAGATAAGAAAAGGCATCGAAGTTTAACACAGGTAATTCCTTTTGCCTACCCTGATGTAGTGGGTACCGGCCTACGAAGTAATTTCATTTCAATTAAAAGAAAAAGACAACCGCATATGTTTTCAAATATGTAGTTACTGTTGGTTAATTAAGTGAGCACCTAAGTGAGGAAAACCAAGATATGAGAAATTTTGTCTTCATAACTCCACGTCTCATTTCAAAGAGAGAGAGAGAGAGAGAATAACATTTTATTGAATGAAAAGTAAAGGGGTGTCTGGAGCGGGGGTATGGGTCCCTATTCCGAGACTCCACTGGCCAGAGCTAGTCGCCGAGTCTGGCCGAGTACGCCGCTCCGGGTCTCCAGGTCCACACCGGCGAGGACGGTATCCCACTGCTCCCTATTTGTGATTTTGGATCCCAACAAGGGGGAATTGAATTTTGGGGGCCTGCTCGCGCATTCCCACGTTACGTGGGCGAGCGTTGGCTTCCCCCAGCACCACGGGCACTTCTGGCCTGGACAGATCGACATTTGGGCGAGTTGGTACTGGTTGAACATCTTGAAGGGGCAGTGCAATGTGACGATGACAGAAGGCAGGAACAGCGCTGTCCTGTGTGTTCCTGCCTTCTGTCTTCGTCACTGCCCCTTCAAGATGGCCTGGATAGGCCGTAGGCCAAATGGCATGCCACAGCCCGAGGCGTGGGATAGGTATTTCTCTGGGTTAGTCTCAAGTCTCCGGAATCCGCTCTGCTGAGACTCAAGTGGGGCCCCGCGTATGTTCTGCGTTCCAGACGCTGACGACGCTCAAGGATGTCACGTGGAGTCGTCAAAGGATCCGATCGGGGTGTCCCGGGTGTTTGAAGTCGGAGGCGATCCCACCGATGGCATCGGTTGTTGGGAACTCGGCGCTGACGCCCGTGGTTGTACCTGGGTCGCAAGCCCCAAGGGTAGCGTTGGCCTGGCGGCCTGGGGTACAACTGGAAGCATCCGAAGGTCCCGGCAAAGCATGAGTCGACTGGTAACAACAAAACAACTTGTTTATTTTAACATCGCAAAGAGTTGGCGGTCAGGTTGACCGAAGTAGAGAGACGGGAGAGCACTTTACTCAACAGAAGAAATCGGAGCCCTCTTTTTGGCGTCCGGGGGCAGCTGTTTTTATACTCTCGCAGTTGAGGGCAAGAAGGAACCCCTCAATAGACGAGCACGTGATTGTACAATGGGCTAAGGTGACGCACACTGCCGCCGGTCGGGCACAAAGACTGGAAGGAGAGGGTGACCCCTGCTGTCGCACCGCCTGGTTCGGGCACAATGACTGGAAGGAGAGGGTGACCCCTGCTGTCGCACCGCCTGGTTCGAGCACAATGACTGGAAGGAGAGGGTGACCCCTGCTGTCGCATCGCCTGGTTCGAGCACAATGACTGGAAGGAGAGGGTGACCCCTGCTGTCGCATCGCCTGGTTCGGGCACAATGGCACATACACTCACACACGCACATGAAGACACGTGGCATCGGAACATGCCTGGAAACGCCTGGAAACGCCTGGCGGGGAGCGTTGCGGCGACGCCGAACGGGCCAAAATGTCTGCCGCCCCGCCGCAGTCGCGCCGGCAAAACCGCGTGTCGCAGGCGAAACGCAACAGACCGCCCCGCCGGGGGAAGGAGATCCCGGTGGACAGGGGACTGCATCCGCTGTCCAGAGGGATGTCGCTCGATGATGCTCATAACCGAAGTCGGGCGTCCCTCGACGTTTCTTGAGCGCAGCGCACAGAGAAGGCCTCGTTCTCTCGTTCAGGTTCGCACGGGACACTGCAAAGTGACTTCGGGAGAGTTCACATTTTTGTTCTCGTTCCCGGCAAGCGTTAGAACTACGCTGAAACTCAACCGCTCAGTCAGCAAGCACGGCACAACCCTCACTAAGCCCTGCCAGGCTCTTTCCCCTTTTTATACCACTGCCTAGTTCCTTACAGCAGTCTAGCATCACTCAGAACGCGTCCACAAATTGGAAAATTGCACTAGAAAGCATATCATCACTTTGAAACACTAAACAAAAGCAATATGTTAAAAAAAAATCCTGCCTCAGGAAGAAAAACATCAGTAACCAACAATTTTGAGGCTGATTCCTACGTTAGGGGCTTCGACTTAAGCCATCGGCGTTACCGTTGAGACTCCCCTTTTTGTAACGCACCTCAAAGGAATATTGTTGTAAAGCGAGGCTCCAGCGCAGGAGGCGGCCATTTTTGGGAGAGATGGTCTGCAGCCATTGGAGAGGGCAGTGATCCGTCTCAATGATAAACCTCGAGCCGGCTAGATAGCATGACAATTTCTGAACGGCCCACACGAGACATGCACACTCTTTCTCGGTGGCGCTATACGCCTGCTCACGACTGGTCAGCTTACGACTAGCTTACAGGACGGGGTGTTCTACTTCTCCCTTTTCCCGTTGGCACAGTACAACGCCCATGCCTCGCTCACTAGCATCGCACTGAACAATGAACCCTTTTGTATAGTCTGGCGATCGTAGCACAGGCTGGTTTGTTAGGGCACTCTTTAGGGCGCTAAAAGCTCTTTCCTTTGTCTCGTCCCAGACGACTGTTTGAGGCTCTGACTTTCTTAGAGCATCCGTCAGGGGAGCCGCGATATCAGAGTACCTAGGGATGTACCTCTGATAGTAGCCGGCGACACCTAAGAACGACCGAATATCGGTCTTCGTGCGCGGTTGCGGAAAGTCTCGCACAGCGGCCACCTTTATTTCAGAGGGGCGGCGACGACCCTGACCAATCACGTGACCGAGGTAGACAACCTCGGCCTGTGCTAACTGGCACTTAGGAGCCTTTACTGTCAAGCCCGCTTCGCGCAGGCGGGTTAGCACTGCCCGCAAGTGTGCCATATGCTCAGACCAGGATGCGGAGAATATCGCTACGTCGTCTAGATACGGTAAAGCGAATTCTTGCTGTCCCGGCAACACTTTATCCATGAGGCTTGAAAAACAGTATGGCGCGTTCTTCAAACCAAAACTCAACACTTTAGGACGGAACGTTCCCATTGGTGAAATGAACGCCGCATACCTACTAGCCTCTTCTGTAAGTGGAACCTGCCAATAACCCCTGACAAGATCTAGGGTGGAAATAAACTGAGCGCTACTAACTTTCTCAAGGCGCTCCTCGATGTTAGGGATCGGATAAATTTGATCCTTAGTGATGGAATTAAGCCTGCGGTAGTCGACGCAAGGACGAGGTTCCTTGCCCGGTACCTCAACTAAAATCAAAGGGGAGGTATAATCACTCTCACCTGCCTCAATAACACCGAGCTGTAGCATTTTCTTTACCTCAGCCTCCATAATATCGCTCTGGCGGGGTGACACCCGGTACGCCTTGGATCGTACTGGCTCTGGGGAGGTAAGTTTTATGTCATGAGTAAGGACAGAAGTCCTACCAGGCCTCTCAGAGAACAGACCTTGAAACTCTTGTAATAGCTGGTGTAGTTCGGTTTTCTGCTCAGGCGACAGCGGTGCTTTACTGATAAGGTCACTAATGACTTGACCGGTGTCTTCCCTGTTCGTCACTGAGCCTAGTCCCGGAAGCTCGACCGGAAGCTCTTCAGGAACGTTTACCATCATGCACACCACTGCTTCCCTTTGTCTATAAGGTTTGAGCAGATTACAGTGGTAAACTTGCTGTGCTTTCCGCTTTCCTGGCAGACTTACCACGTAGTTAACGTCCGACAGTTTCTGAACAATTCGCGCTGGGCCCTCCCACTGCACGTCTAGTTTGTTGTTTAGCGATGTGCGCAATATCATGACCTCATCGCCCACCTCAAAACGACGGGCCCTGGCTGTCCGATCATAATAAACCTTGGCCCTCTGCTGGGCCTTTGTCATTGCTTCACCTGACAACTCCTGTGCCCTTCTTAAGCGTTCGAGGAGCTTAAGTACGTACTCCACCACGACTGGGTCGTCGCCCCTACCTTCCCATGATTCTCGAAGCATGCGAAGCGGAGACCGAAGCGAGCGACCGTACACCAGTTCAGCTGGCGAAAACCCCGTAGCCGCATGCGGCGCGGTCCTTAAAGCAAACATCACCCCAGGCAGACACAGCTCCCAGTCAGTTCGATGTTCAAAACACAACGCTCTCAACACGCGCTTCATGACGGAGTGGAGCTTCTCAACGGAATTCGACTGTGGGTGGTACACTGAGCTGTGTAGCAGCTTTACCCCACACCTTTCGAGAAAAGTTGTCGTCAAAGCGCTAGTAAACACTGTGCCCTGATCTGATTGGATTTCCGCAGGAAAACCAACTCGCGCAAATATGGACAGTAGTGCATTGACTATCTCAACTGAGCTGAGTTCTTTAAGCGGCACTGCTTCAGGGAACTTTGTCGCTGGGCAGATCACAGTCAAAATGTGTCTGTACCCCGTGGCTGTTACCGGCAGAGGTCCCACTGTATCAATAACGAGCCGTCTAAAAGGCTCCGTAATGATAGGTACCAATTTCAACGGCGCCCTCGATTTGTCCCCTGGTTTGCCCACCCGCTGACAGGTGTCACATGACCTCACGAAGTGGTCTGCGTCCCGAAAACACCCTGGCCAATAGTACTCTTGCAAGAGACGGTCCTTAGTTTTCTTCACTCCTAGGTGTCCGGACCACGAACCCCCGTGTGACAAGCGCAACAGATCCTGACGATAGCATTGAGGCATGATCAGCTGATCGAACTCCACTCCTCGGCGGTCTAGATACTTCCGGTACAGGACTCCACCTCTTTCCACAAAACGCGCAGTTTTCCTGGCGATACCTTCTTTGACATTGCAGCGCACGTTTTCCAGGCTGCCATCCTTTTTTTGCTCGGCTATCAAAGCCGACGGGCTGACTTTTAGCAACCTATCAAGTCCGTCTGACGTAGGCGCGATGAGCAAATCAGTAGATAGCTCTTCTAACTTTCCCGTGTCTGGCGTTTCCTCTCCAGTATCTGGCGCCTTTAACGTTACAGACTCAAGTTTATTCAGTTCGGGCGTGCTCTGAATATCAGCTTGCTGCGCCTCTGACCCTTTTTCGTTGTTTGATAACGTCGGCCCCGCAACTACCGCCTTTGCAGCGAGCTCCCGAACCTTCGATCTGGTTAAGGCCTGTTGCGTTTCGCCTGCGACACGTGGTTTTGCCGGCGCGACTGCGGCGGGGCGGCAGACATTTTGGCCCGATCGTCGTCGCCGCAACACTCATCGCCAGGTGTTTCCAGGCGCGACTGCGGCGATGCGACCGCCTAGGGATCATCCTCGCATTCCAGTCATTGTGCCCGAAACAGGCGATGCCAAAGCAGGGATCTCATTCCAGTCATTGTGCCCGAAACAGGCGATGCCAAAGCAGGGACCGTCCTCTCATTACAGTCATTGTGCCCGACCGGCAGCGCTACAACAGGGTGCTACGAGATCGTGCTCGTCATGGTGCTACGGCATCGCTACGACAGTGTGCGTCACCATTAGCCCATTGTACATTCACGTGCTCGTCTTTTGAGGGGTTCCTTCTTGCCCTCAACTGCGAGAGTATAAAAACAGCTGCCCCCGGACGCCAAAAGGAGAGCTCCGATTTCTTCTGTTGAGTGAAGTGCTCTCCCGTCTCTCTACTTCGGTCAACCTGACCGCCAACTCTTTGCGATGTTAAAATAAACAAGTTGTTTCGTTGTTACCAGTCGACTCATGCTTTGCCGGGACCTTCGGATGCTTCCAGTTGTACCCCAGGCCGCCAGGCCAACGCTACCCTTGGGGCTTGCAACCCAGGTACAACCACGGGCGTCAGCGCCGAGTTCCCAACAGATCGTACCAGCAAGTCCGATTCCAAACATCTGGTTGGCAGCGGTGAGATCGCCTCCGACTTCAAACAACTGTCTGCCAGCGGTGAGATCGCGACAACGGAGGCCAGCAGCGAAGAGATGCAGTTGACGGTATGCTGAGCAGCTCAACGACGATCCGGGAGCAGTGCAACGAGCCCTGTGTGACGACTGGTTGCCTGCAGCGGAACGACTGCGCGGAATTCCTGCCTGCGAGGTTTGGTGAGTGCGGGACTTTCTTCTTCTGAGCTTTGCCAGGCTTTTGTTAGTGTTAGAAACAGAGCTGGTAATTGTGGTTGTCGTTGCTGCCGGGTTAGTTTGCGGCAAGACAATAGTAAGCAGTAGAGAAAGCAGCATTCAGAGCAGCCATGGATTTGAAGTCGTTGCGCAAACCGAAATTGTTGGAGCTTGCAAGAGAGTTGGGTCTGGATGTCTCAGACAAACTAAGAAAACCTGAACTGCTAAAGGCTATTCTTGAGTTAGAGGCTGAGGATGACGAGCTGTCGGAATGCCTTGAGACTATTGAGGAGAGGTCAAAAAGACAGGAGCGCGAACTTAAAGAACAGAAAGAAAAAGAAGAGCGTGAACTTAAAGAACAGAAAGAAAAAGAAGAGCGCGAACACGCTTTGGAAATGAAGCGTCTCGAGGTAGAGATGGAACGCGCTCGTAATGGAAGTCAGGCACACGGTGCAGGAGAACGAGTATTGTTCAAAATGACTGACCTGATGCGGCCGTTTAAGCTTGGAGAGGACATTGGTTTGTTCCTGGTTAACTTTGAGCGAACGTGCGAGAAGCAGGGGTTCTCTCGGGAAACGTGGCCACAGCGCTTGCTCACTTTGTTACCCGGCGAGGCGGCCGACGTAGTCGCTCGCTTGGATAGAGAAGAGGCAGAGGATTTCGACAAAGTAAAATCGAGTCTGCTAAAAAAGTACCGGCTGTCTGCGGAGGCGTTCCGTCGGAAGTTTCGGGAAAATGAGAAAGGCAAAAGTGAGTCATATACAGAGTTTGCGTATAGGCTTATGTCGAACATGCAGGAGTGGCTCAAAGAAGAGAAAGCGTTTGGTGACCACGATAAAGTTCTGCAGTGCTTCGGGCTAGAACAGTTTTATAGTCGGTTACCGGAGAACGTGCGATACTGGGTCTTGGATAGGCCAGACGTTTGTACGGTGGCTAAAGCCGCTGAGCTAGCCGAGGAGTTTGTGACGCGTCGGGCTCGCGGAGCTAAGGATGGTCAAAAGGGTGAATTTGGCTCGAAGTTCGAGAGGCCGAAGTTCACACCCATGAGAGCAAAGGGGAACACGCGTAGTGCGGATGCGAGTGGAAGCAGTGCGACCGAACCTAAGGAGACGGCGGCAGCCGAAGCCGAACGCAGAAAGCGGTTCGAGATGAGGCGAGCGGGCGTTTGTTATACGTGCCAGAAGCCGGGTCACTTTTCGGCGCAGTGTCCGGAAACAACACCAAAAGTTGTGTTTTTTTCAATAGGCAGCACTGACGAGAACATGAAGCTTCTCGAGCCTTACATGCGAGACCTCCTCGTGAACGGGAAAGAGTGCCGAGTGCTTCGCGATTCCGCAGCTACGATGGATGTAGTTCACCCATCTTACGTAGAACCCCATATGTTCACGGGCGAGTGCGCGTGGATCAAGCAAGCCGTGGAAGCTCATAGCGTGTGTCTGCCAGTAGCAAAGGTGCTTATTGAAGGACCTTTCGGAGCGCTTGAGACAGAGGCGGCAGTGTCATCTATGCTGCCACCCCAGTACCCGTACCTATTTTCAAACAGGTCCGATCACCTCCTGCGCGAGAAGGGGCTTTTGTTTGGTGAAGCTAGTGTTCAGGCCTTAACCAGATCGAAGGTTCGGGAGCTCGCTGCTAAGGCGGTAGTTGCGGGGCCGACGTTATCAAACAACGAAAAAGGGTCAGAGGCGCAGCAAGCTGATATTCAGAGCACGCCCGAACTGAATAAAATTGAGTCTGTAGCGTTGAAGGCGCCAGATACTGGAGAGGAACCGCCCGACGCGGGAAAGTTAGAAGAGCTATCTACTGATTTGCTCATCGCGCCTACGTCAGACGGACTTGATAGGTTGCTAAAAGTCAGCCGGACGGCTTTGATAGCCGAGCAAAAAAAGGATGGCAGCCTGGAAAACGTGCGCTGCAATGTCAAAGAAGGTATCGCCAGGAAAACTGCGCGTTTTGTGGAAAGAGGTGGAGTCCTGTACCGGAAGTATCTAGACCGCAGAGGAGTGGAGTTCGATCAGCTGATCGTGCCTCAATGCTATCGTCAGGATCTGTTGCGCTTGTCGCATGGGGGTTCGTGGTCCGGACACCTAGGAGTTAAGAAAACTAAGGACCGTCTCTTGCAAGAGTACTATTGGCCAGGGTGTTTTCGGGACGCAGACCATTTCGTGAGGACATGTGACACTTGTCAGCGGGTGGGCAAACCAGGGGACAAATCGAGGGCGCCGTTGAAATTGGTACCTATCATTACGGAGCCTTTTAGACGGCTCGTTATTGATACTGTGGGACCTCTGCCGGTAACAGCCACGGGGTACAGACACATTTTGACTGTGATCTGCCCAGCGACAAAGTTCCCTGAAGCAGTGCCGCTTAAAGAACTCAGCTCAGTTGAGATAGTTAATGCACTACTGTCCATATTTGCGCGAGTTGGTTTTCCTGCAGAAATTCAATCAGATCAGGGCACAGTGTTTACTAGCGCTTTGACGACAACTTTTCTCGAAAGGTGTGGGGTAAAGCTGCTACACAGCTCAGTGTACCACCCACAGTCGAATTCCGTTGAGAAGCTCCACTCCGTCATGAAGCGCGTGTTGAGAGCGTTGTGTTTTGAACATCGAACTGACTGGGAGCTGTGTTTGCCTGGGGTGATGTTTGCGTTAAGAACCGCGCCGCATGCGGCTACGGGGTTTTCGCCAGCTGAACTGGTGTACGGTCGCTCGCTTCGATCTCCGCTTCGCATGCTTCGAGAATCGTGGGAAGGTAGGGGCGACGACCCAGTCGTGGTGGAGTACGTGCTTAAGCTCCTCGAACGCTTAAGAAGGGCACAGGAGTTGTCAGGTGAAGCAATGACAAAGGCCCAGCAGAGGGCCAAGGTTTATTATGATCGGACAGCCAGGGCCCGTCGTTTTGAGGTTGGCGATGAGGTCATGATATTGCGCACATCGCTAAACAACAAACTAGACGTGCAGTGGGAGGGCCCTGCACGAATTGTTCAGAAACTGTCGGACGTTAACTACGTGGTAAGTCTGCCAGGAAAGCGGAAAGCACAGCAAGTTTACCACTGTAATCTGCTCAAACCTTATAGACAAAGGGAAGCAGTGGTGTGCATGATGATAAACGTTCCTGAAGAGCTTCCGGTCGAGCTTCCAGGACTAGGCTCAGTGACGAACAGGGAAGACACCGGTCAAGTCATTAGTGACCTTATCAGTAAAGCACCGCTGTCGCCTGAGCAGAAAACCGAACTACACCAGCTATTACAAGAGTTTCAAGGTCTGTTCTCTGAGAGGCCTGGTAGGACTTCTGTACTTACTCATGATATAGAACTTACCTCCCCAGAGCCAGTACGATCCAAGGCGTATCGGGTGTCACCCCGCCAGAGCGATATTATAGAGGCGGAGGTAAAGAAAATGCTACGGCTCGGTGTTATTGAGGCAGGTGAGAGTGATTATACCTCCCCTTTGATTTTAGTTGAGGTACCGGGCAAGGAACCTCGTCCTTGCGTCGACTACCGCAGGCTTAATTCCATCACTAAGGATCAAATTTATCCGATCCCTAACATCGAGGAGCGCCTTGAGAAAGTTAGTAGCGCTCAGTTTATTTCCACCCTAGATCTTGTCAGGGGTTATTGGCAGGTTCCACTTACAGAAGAGGCTAGTAGGTATGCGGCGTTCATTTCACCAATGGGAACATTCCGTCCTAAAGTGTTGAGTTTTGGTTTGAAGAACGCGCCATACTGTTTTTCAAGCCTCATGGATAAAGTGTTGCGGGGACAGCAAGAATTCGCTTTACCGTATCTAGACGACGTAGCGATATTCTCCGCATCCTGGTCTGAGCATATGGCACACTTGCGGGCAGTGCTAACCCGCCTGCGCGAAGCGGGCTTGACAGTCAAGGCTCCTAAGTGCCAGTTAGCACAGGCCGAGGTTGTCTACCTCGGTCACGTGATTGGTCAGGGTCGTCGCCGCCCCTCTGAAATAAAAGTGGCCGCTGTGCGAGACTTTCCGCAACCGCGCACAAAGTCCGATATTCGGTCGTTCTTGGGTGTCGCCGGCTACTATCAGAGGTACATCCCTAGGTACTCTGATATCGCGGCTCCCCTGACGGATGCTCTAAGAAAGACAGAGCCTCAAACAGTCGTCTGGGACGAGACAAAGGAAAGAGCTTTTAGCGCCCTAAAGAGTGCCCTAACAAGCCAGCCTGTGCTACGATCGCCAGACTATACAAAAGGGTTCATTGTTCAGTGCGATGCTAGTGAGCGAGGCATGGGCGTTGTACTGTGCCAACGGGAAAATGGAGAAGTAGAACACCCCGTCCTGTATGCTAGTCGTAAGCTGACCAGTCGTGAGCAGGCGTATAGCGCCACCGAGAAAGAGTGTGCGTGTCTCGTGTGGGCCGTTCAGAAATTGTCATGCTATCTAGCCGGCTCGAGGTTTATCATTGAGACGGATCACTGCCCTCTCCAATGGCTGCAGACCATCTCTCCCAAAAATGGCCGCCTCCTGCGCTGGAGCCTCGCTTTACAACAATATTCCTTTGAGGTGCGTTACAAAAAGGGGAGTCTCAACGGTAACGCCGATGGCTTAAGTCGAAGCCCCTAACGTAGGAATCAGCCTCAAAATTGTTTGTTACTGATGTTTTTTTTCCTGAGGCAGGATTTTTTTAACATATTGCTTTTGTTTAGTGTTTCAAAGTGATGATATGCTTTCTAGTGCAAGTTTTCAATTTGTGGACGCGTTCTGAGTGATGCTAGACTACTGTAAGGAACTAGGCAGTGGTATAAAAAGGGGAAAGAGCCTGGCAGGGCTTAGTGAGGGTTGTGCCGTGCTTGCTGACTGAGCGGTTGAGTTTCAGCGTAGTTCTAACGCTTGCCGGGAACGAGAACAAAAATGTGAACTCTCCCGAAGTCACTTTGCAGTGTCCCGTGCGAACCTGAACAAGAGAACGAGGCCTTCTCTGTGCGCTGCGCTCAAGAAACGTCGAGGGACGCCCGACTTCGGTTATGAGCATCATCGAGCGACATCCCTCCGGACAGCGGATGCAGTCCCCTGTCCATCGGGATCTCCTTCCCCCGGCGGGGCGGTCTGTTGCGTTTCGCCTGCGACACGTGGTTTTGCCGGCGCGACTGCGGCGGGGCGGCAGACATTTTGGCCCGATCGTCGTCGCCGCAACACTCATCGCCAGGTGTTTCCAGGCGCGACTGCGGCGATGCGACCGCCTAGGGATCATCCTCGCATTCCAGTCATTGTGCCCGAAACAGGCGATGCCAAAGCAGGGATCTCATTCCAGTCATTGTGCCCGAAACAGGCGATGCCAAAGCAGGGACCGTCCTCTCATTACAGTCATTGTGCCCGACCGGCAGCGCTACAACAGGGTGCTACGAGATCGTGCTCGACAGGGTGCTACGAGATCGTGCTCGTCATGGTGCTACGGCATCGCTACGACAGTGTGCGTCACCATTAGCCCATTGTACATTCACGTGCTCGTCTTTTGAGGGGTTCCTTCTTGCCCTCAACTGCGAGAGTATAAAAACAGCTGCCCCCGGACGCCAAAAGGAGAGCTCCGATTTCTTCTGTTGAGTGAAGTGCTCTCCCGTCTCTCTACTTCGGTCAACCTGACCGCCAACTCTTTGCGATGTTAAAATAAACAAGTTGTTTCGTTGTTACCAGTCGACTCATGCTTTGCCGGGACCTTCGGATGCTTCCAGTTGTACCCCAGGCCGCCAGGCCAACGCTACCCTTGGGGCTTGCAACCCAGGTACAACCACGGGCGTCAGCGCCGAGTTCCCAACAGATCGTACCAGCAAGTCCGATTCCAAACAGGCCTGAACACTAGCTTCACCAAACAAAAGCCCCTTCTCGCGCAGGAGGTGATCGGACCTGTTTGAAAATAGGTACGGGTACTGGGGGGGCAGCATAGATGACACTGCCGCCTCCGTCTCAAGCGCTCCGAAAGGTCCTTCAATAAGCACTTTTGCTACCGGCAGACACACGCTATGAGCTTCCACGGCTTGCTTGATCCATGCGCACTCGCCCGTGAACATATGGGGTTCTACATAAGACGGGTGAACTACATCCATCGTAGCTGCGGAATCGCGAAGCACTCGGCACTCTTTCCCGTTCACGAGGAGGTCTCGCATGTAAGGCTCGAGAAGCTTCATGTTCTCGTCAGTGCTGCCTATTGAAAAAAACACAACTTTTGGTGTAGTTTCCGGACACTGCGCCGAAAAGTGACCCGGCTTCTGGCACGTATAACAAACGCCCGCTCGCCTCATCTCGAACCGCTTTCTGCGTTTGGCTGCCGCCGTCTCTTTACGTTTGGTCGGACTGCTTTCACTCGCATCCTCACTACGCGTGTCCCCCTTTAATCTCATGGGCGTGAATTTCGGCCTCTCAAACTTCGAGCCAAATTCACCCTTTTGACCGTCCTTAGCTCCGCGAGCCCGACGCGTCACAAACTCCTCGGCTAGCTCAGCGGCTTTAGCCACCGTACAAACGTCTGGCCTATCCAAGACCCAGTATCGCACGTTCTCCGGTAACCGACTATAAAACTGTTCTAGCCCGAAACACTGCAGAACTTTATCGTGGTCACCAAACGCTTTCTCTTCTTTGAGCCACTCCTGCATGTTTGACATAAGCTTGTACGCAAACTCTGTGTATGACTCACTTCTGCTTTTCTCATTTTCCCGAAACTTCCGACGGAACGCCTCCGCAGACAGCCGGTACTTTTTTAGAAGACTCGATTTCACTGTGTCGAAATCCTCTGCCTCCTCTCTATCCAAGCGAGCGACTACGTCGGCCGCCTCGCCGGGTAACAAAGTGAGCAAGCGCTGTGGCCACGTTTCCCGAGAGAACCCCTGCTTCTCGCACGTTCGCTCAAAGTTAACCAGGAACAAACCAATGTCCTCTCCAAGCTTAAATGGCCGCATCAGGTCAGTCATTTTGAACAATACGCGTTCTCCTGCACCGTGTGCCTGACTTCCATTACGAGCGCGTTCCATCTCTATTTCGAGACGCTTCATTTCCAAAGCGTGTTGACGGTCACGCTCTTCTTTTTTCTCTTGTTGCTCTCGCTCTTTCTGTTCTTTACTTTCGCGCTCTTCTTTTTCTTTTTGCTCTTTAAGTTCGCGCTCCTGTCTTTTTGCAGTCTCCCTCTCTTCAATGGTCTCAAGGCATTCCGACAGCTCGTCATCCTCAGCTTCTAACTCAAGAATAGCCTTTAGCAGTTCAGGTTTTCTTAGTTTGTCTGAGACATCCAGACCCAACTCTCTTGCAAGCTCCAACAATTTCGGTTTGCGCAACGACTTCAAATCCATGGCTGCTCTGAATGCTGCTTTCTCTACTGCTTACTATTGTCTTGCCGCAAACTAACCCGGCAGCAACGACAACCACAATTACCAGCTCTGTTTCTGACACTAACAAAAGCCTGGCAAAGCTCAGAAGAAGAAAGTCCCGCACTCACCAAACCTCGCAGGCAGGAATTCCGCGCAGTCGTTCCGCTGCAGGCAACCAGTCGTCACACAGGGCTCGTTGCACTGCTCCCGGATCGTCGTTGAGCTGCTCAGCATACAGTCAACTGCATCTCTTCGCTGCTGGCCTCCGTTGTCGCGATCTCACCGCTGGCAGACAGTTGTTTGAAGTCGGAGGCGATCCCACCGATGGCATCGGTTGTTGGGAACTCGGCGCTGACGCCCGTGGTTGTACCTGGGTCGCAAGCCCCAAGGGTAGCGTTGGCCTGGCGGCCTGGGGTACAACTGGAAGCATCCGAAGGTCCCGGCAAAGCATGAGTCGACTGGTAACAACAAAACAACTTGTTTATTTTAACATCGCAAAGAGTTGGCGGTCAGGTTGACCGAAGTAGAGAGACGGGAGAGCACTTTACTCAACAGAAGAAATCGGAGCCCTCTTTTTGGCGTCCGGGGGCAGCTGTTTTTATACTCTCGCAGTTGAGGGCAAGAAGGAACCCCTCAATAGACGAGCACGTGATTGTACAATGGGCTAAGGTGACGCACACTGCCGCCGGTCGGGCACAAAGACTGGAAGGAGAGGGTGACCCCTGCTGTCGCACCGCCTGGTTCGGGCACAATGACTGGAAGGAGAGGGTGACCCCTGCTGTCGCATCGCCTGGTTCGAGCACAATGACTGGAAGGAGAGGGTGACCCCTGCTGTCGCATCGCCTGGTTCGGGCACAATGGCACATACACTCACACACGCACATGAAGACACGTGGCATCGGAACATGCCTGGAAACGCCTGGAAACGCCTGGCGGGGAGCGTTGCGGCGACGCCGAACGGGCCAAAATGTCTGCCGCCCCGCCGCAGTCGCGCCGGCAAAACCGCGTGTCGCAGGCGAAACGCAACACGGGCTGCACTCTCGCTCGGCAAGGCGATTCTCGAGCGAGAACACCACGCCCTTTCGTCGCCCGCAACCCCCGCTCAGTCCGGGCACAAGACGACACTGTGCGTTTCCAGGAGCGTGTGGCTTATAGTATATACGTAAGGCACACACCGGTATTCTCTGCCTTCCAAGAACAGGCGACAAGCCATCTGTGAGTCCCTGAGGATCACAGACAAGAGAACGAGTGTGAAATGCTTTTCTTTTTAATTCTTACAGTCGCATTTTTAATAAGCAACGAGCATTCTTTGTGGGCCTATACGCAAGGGCAAAGGTGATTTGTAGCGCCTTGTAAAGCCAATTTTTTTTTTTTGCGAAGTCTAGCACCGCAAACGTTATATACGGCTTGCGTGAACGCCATAGCGATTCACTTCACTGTGACGTATATCACACAGAAATAACTGTAAATTGCAAATGAAGACGATGAGTCAATAAGCGCGCTGATCACTGCAGGTTAACCTGCGACGTTACGTGGAGAAGACAAAGCGCTTCACAGGACCTGTCTGCTTCACGAGCAATAACATATTGCAAAACTTCGAAACATGTTCAGGTTTTGAAGTTTTTAGAGCCCATGGACACAAAAATAGATTGTCGACATGTTACAATCCGGTTCAAGCGTTTCGTTGTTAGAGAACAAGTTACGAAACAGGTGTGCTAAAATTTGAAGCGCTGCACTAGATGAAAGCGATTGAACAACGCGACTACACTTCATTCTATGTTGCTTGCAGATTCGCTCACCACATGTCGTTCCTGCGACGTGCCTATGCTCTTGTCGCCATTCGCACTCGACGTCGGCAGATTGCCTTTAGCGACGTGTTATTTGATCGGCGTGCTTTTATTCCGAGCAAAAACATCATGCGCCCGATATACCACACCTACCCCGTCCCTATAACGAGAAATCTTGAAAAAGGCGCACGTGAAAAAAAACCCCAGGTAGTCAAAATTTCCGGAGTCTACGACATGCCTCATAATCAAAAAGTGGTTTTGGCACGTAAAACTCCATATCTAAAAAAAAAGAAATCTTGAAAACCACAAACGACTATGCAGAGAAAGTAATGTTTACATCTTTGCCGCGCATGTAATGGCCTTCAACCTAATCGGCACCGCGTTACTAACCTATTCGAACGCGAGAAGGTCAGAAGCGCGCCCGAAAGGGCTGTTTGTGCCCCTGCTGAACGTCGCACAGACTCCCCAACTGCCCCCTTTCGCCTTCGCGGTTCTCCCTTTCTTTCAAAGCGGCCCCGCGAAGCAGACGACAAAAACGGCGGGCGGCAGAATTAGAAGTGCCGCCCGGGTCACTGCTTTAGGTAAGGGGCAGGTCCGGGCGAACTTTATAGCTATCGCTTCCGATAGCAGCCAAAGGGGCGACACAGATGTATAGAGACAGGCGGCATGGAGAGAGCCGCGGCGGGACGATATCGAGCAAAGGTGGCTATCCCGATTCAATATCTGCGTGGCCCCGGGGCATCGCCGCGCTTGCCAGCGGTGCGGGCCTGCGACGGGGCGGTCCCCTGTCGCTTCATGGGCGGTCGACATTTTATTCGCCGTCGACCACCACGACGACTCGTTCGAGATCGTCCGCTGCGCGGTTGTCCCCGCAAGGGCCACCCAGGAGCCGGCTCTCTTCCGTCCGAACGAGCTATAGCAGCGGCGGTGTGAGGCGAGCCTGCGACATGGACGACGAAAGGAAAAAAAAAAAGATTATAACGACAAAAGGAGGCAAGGGTCTGTCGCGTTTCTGAACGAGATAGCAGGCGTACTTTCTCGAGCGAGGTATAGAGGTTCGGCCTCCTCATTAACCTCTCTATCCGTTGTATACATGTATTTTCACATGAAATAATAATAATAATAATAATAATAATAATAATAATAATAATAATAATAATAATAATAGACGTTCGGAGTACTTTGGCCCAGATGACGCAGAAGCACAAGCTTCGTGTTTATGCAAAGATTGTCCAACCCCGACTGTATGAAGCGTAACTCTGCAGTTACCAAATTCGTCCTCATCATCATCAGCCTGTTTATGTCCACTGCAGGACGAAGGCCTTTCCCTCCGATCTCCAATTACCCCTGTCTGCGCCAACCGATTCCAACAGGCGCACGCGAATTTTCTGATTTTATCGCTCCACCTAGTCTTTTGTCGTCCTCGATTGCGTTTTCCTTCTCTTGGTACCCATTCTGTAACCCTAATGGTCCAATGGTTATCTAACCGGCGCCTTACATCACCTGCCCAGCTCCGTTTCTTCCTCTTTATGTGAATTAGAATATCGCCTATACCCGTTTGCTCTCTGATCCAAACCGTTCTCTTTCTGTCTCTTAAAGTTATGCCTAGCAATCTTCGTTCCATCGCTCTTTGCGAGGTCCTTAACTTGTTCTCAAGCTTCTTTGTCAGTATCCAAGTCTCTGCCCCATATGTCAGCACTGGTAAAATGCACTGATTGTACACCTTTCCTTTTCAATGATAATGGTAAGCTTCCAGTCAGGAGCTGGCAATGTCTGCCGTATGCCCCGATCCAACCCATTTTTATTCTTCTGTGAATTTCCTTCTCATGATCATGGTTCCCTGTGATTAATTTACCTAGGTAAACGTTCTCCTTCACAAACTTTAGAAGCCGACTGGCGATCCTGAACTCGTGTTCCTTTGCCCAGCTATTTATCATTATCTTTGCCTTCTGCACATAAATCTTCAACCCCACTCTTACATTCTCTCTGTTAAAGTCGTCAATCATTTGTTGTAACTCATCTGCATTGTTGCTGAATAGAACAGTGTCATCGGCAAACCGAAGGTTGCTGAAATATTCGCCGTCGATCTTTACTCCTAAGCCTTCCTAGTTTAATAGCTTGAATACTTCTAAGCACGCAGTAAATAGCATTGGAGAGATTGTCTCTCCCTGTCTGACCCCTTTCTTTATAGGTATCTTCCTGCTTTTCTTGTGTAGAATTAAGGTAACTGTAGAACCACTGTAGATATTTTCCAAGGTATTTACATAAGCGGTTCTGTACTCCTTGATTACGTAATGTTTCTATAACTGCTGGTATTTCTGCTGAATCAAATGCCTTTTCGTAATCTATGAAAGCCATATAGAGAGGCTTATTGTACTCTGCGGATTTCTCGATAACCTGACTGATGACATGGATGTGATCCATTGTAGAGTATCCCTTCCTGAAGCCAGCCTGTTCCCTTGGTTGGCTAAAGTCCAGTGTTGCCCTTATTCTATCGGAGATTATTTTGGTAAAAATTTTGTACAATACTTGGAGTAAGCTAATGGGCGTACAATTTTTCAATTCTTTAACGTCTCATTTTTTCTGGATTAGTATAATGTTTGCTTTCTTCCAGTTTTCTGGGACCCTTGCAATCGACAGACACTTCGTATATAGAGCCGCCAGTTTTTCAAGCATTATGTCTCCTCCATCTTTGATTAAATCGACTGTTATTCCATCTTCTCCTGCCGCTCTTCCTCTTTACATGTCTTGCGAGGCCTTTCTGACCTCATCGCTACTTGTAGGAGGAGTTCCTGTATCCTGTTGATTACTGTTTCTAATTGAGGTATCCTGACTCATCTGGGTACTGTACAGGTCAGTATAGCATTCTTCCGCTGCTTTTACTATATCTTCGAAATTGCTGATGATATTACCCTGCTTATCTTTCAGTGCATACATTTTGGTTTGTCCTATGCCAAGCTTCTTTCTCACCGATTTCAGGTGACGTCCATTTTTTACGGCTTCTTCAGTCTTTCTCATGTTATAGTTTCGAATATCCCTTATTTTCGCCTTGTTGATCAGTTTTGACAGTTCCGCGAATTCTATCCTATCTCTTGAGTTGGACACTCATTTTTTGTCGTTTCTTTATTAGGTCCTTTGTTACTTGGGAGAGCTTGCCTACTGGTTGTCTTGGTGCCTTGCCTCGCACTTTAATTGCTGCCTCTGAAGCCAACCTAGTTACGGTTTCACTCATTAGCTCTATGTCGTCATCATCTCTCTGTTCTAAGGCTGCATATTTGTTTGCAAGTACCAGCGTGAATTTGTCTGTTTTTACCCTTACTGCCTCTAGGTTCACCTGTTTCTTCTTGACCAATTTAGCTCTTTCTCTCTTCAAATTGATGTGAATCCTAGCCGTCACTAACTTACGATCACTGCACTTTACCCTACCTATCACTTCTACATGCTGCAACATGCTGGGATCGGCAGAACGTATGAAGTCAATTTCATTTCTTGTTTCACCATTAGGGCTTTTCCAGATCCACTTTTTGTTGCTACGCTTCCTGAAAAAAGGTGTTCGTTATTCGAAGCTTATTCCTTTCTGCGAATTCTGCCAGTATCTCTCCTCTAACGTTCCTAGAATCGACGCCGTCGTTGCCAATTGCTTGTTCACCTGCCTGTTCTTGCCCACTTTTGCATTGAAGTCGTTCATTACTACAGTATATTCAGTTTGCTCTTTTCTCATCGCTAATTCAACATCTTCATAAAACTGATCTACTTCCTCATCATCGTGACTGGATGTTGGAGCGTAGGCTTGTAATTACGTTTGATCTATATCTCTTATTAAGTTTGATTACGACTACTGCTACCCTCTCATTAATGCAGCAGAATTCGTCAATAATGCCAGCTATGTCCTTGTGGATTAGGAATCCTAGCCCGTATTGCTTGTTATCTAGGGGACCTCTAAAGCAGAGGACATGGCCGTTAGTCAGCAATGTATAAGCCTTACCAGTTCTTCTAATCTCACTAAGGCCGATGATATCCCCAAAAATGTCTGATAATTCCTCAACGAGTCCGGCTAAGCTAGCCTGACTCGAGAGGGATCGGGTGTTAAACGTTGCAAAGGTCAGTTTCCATTGGCAGCCTGTCCGGATCCAGAGATTCTTAGCCCCCTCTGCTGCGTTACAGGTGTGACCGCCGCCTTGGTCAGCTGTTCCGCAGCTGCTGGGGACTGAGGGCCATTGCTATAGTGATATTGCTTTTCTTAATATCGCTCGTTTCTCGCTTCGTGCGTTGAATAATAACGGTAATCAAATATGCTTGGGAACAATCTACAAAGCAGACTACTGTATGTAGACTGTACCGTATTTGTTTGACTTTAGGGCATACTAACCAAGGAATCTAGGAAGCAGGCTTCCCGGTGCAATAGGCAATGCGAAAACAGGATTAGCGCATCTTTAGCGTCAAGTGTCCCTATATATGTCGGGGCTATAGATGGCCAAGTTCATTGGAGAAAGGTACACGTTCACTGACCGGGCAAGCAAGTCCTTGATCACCGCCCTCCCATCCAATTTTATGGCACCTTTAGTAAATCACAGGACCGACACCGTATGCCTGATAACGCGTGTGCGTGTTTGAGCCCGTCTCTACATTACAGCAGTAACTGTTTTAATCGTACTTCTCATAAGAAGTTCGATAAGAACTAGAAGCGGGAAAGAGAGACATCGGATCATTATTTTTCTTTTTTTCATGACAGCATTCCACTTTAAGTCACTTCTCTGCATGTACATGCAGCAATAATTAGATCACCCCTCTACAATACAGGGGCAGTGTCTTGCGTATAGAACAGACCCCTACGAGTTGCCCCATTGCTTTCTGCGCGATTGCGTTATAGCAAGTGCTTGGCTGTGTTCCTTGTGCACCGCATTTCCCCTTCAGAGAAAAAAGAGAGAGAGGGAGAGCAAGGACAGGAAAAGCAGGAAGGTCAAGCAGACGAGCACCCGGTTTGCTACCCTACACTGGGGGTGGGGAAAATGGAAATAGAAAGAGGGAAACAGGGATAGAGTAAGCTCTGAGTGCGTGTAGGAGGATGCACAGGTACACTACGGCGCATAAATGAGGGGCGAAGGGAGGCCCGAGTGTATATGTTAGCTGTTTTCTTTGGTGGTTACGTGTTGTTATTGAATGTTGCAAGGAGATTCTTTTTTTGTACAAAGGAATGAACCACACGTAAACAAACATGTCGAGCAGGAATGCCGAACGAGGTGTACTATAAATAAAGCTTTCGAATATTTCCAGTTTTGTCAAAGTTAAAACCGAACCTGTGTACTCGTTTGCCCGCACATAAACTTACACCTTCATCAACAGTGTGAGATTTCCCCAAGGCGTTCTCATTGCTTCCTGCTTTCGCAAGTTTAGCAAAGCGTTTAGGACTCAGCCTTTTGCGAGCTGGGTAGCAATGTCGGCTTGTTGGTCAGGCGGAGCCCGTTCGAACGAAGTGCAACGCATCGCGTGGACGCCGGCACAGGAAAGGACGAGAAACGCACGGCGCTGACTTCCAACGGATATTATTTTTATGCGAAGCATATTAACGTAGGTTTCGGGCCTTCGCGCGACGCCCGGCGGTGGCCACCATTGACCCTGAAGTGGGGTCACGTGACATGACGTCATGTGATGACGTCACACAGGCTGCAGATGGGGCCTCATATCGCGCCGTCGGTCGCCTCCCGGCGGTGGCCACCATTGACCTTCAAGTGACCTTCAAGTAGGTCACGTGACATGACGTCACGTGATGACGTCACACCGGCTGCAGATGGGGCCTCATATCGCGCCGTCGGACGCCTCCCGGCGGAGGCCTCCACGCTTCGGTTCGCGCCGTCGCGCGCGACGCGGCGGCGGCGCCACCATCGCTGCATCACGTGATATGTGACGTCACGTCAGGGATGAAGCGGCGCGCGCCCGCCGTCGCGTCAGTCTCTGTGCCCGCAACCGCGCCAGCGTCTTTGCGCCGGGGCGTGTATGCGGTCAAGATGCCTCCAAACGCTAAGGATACGCTAAGGTTAAGCCCAGTGGATGCTTCGCATCCACTGGGCTTAACCTTGATAAGCTTCCAATTTTTTTTAAACCACCGCACCTTAGCCAGGTGCGAAACGTATAATTTAGGCAGGTGTTTCTCAACAATACAACATTTCGAGAAACTTTTGCAGCTGTGAGCAGGCGATAGAACACAACCCCTCCTTCGGCCCACAAACTTCAGGCAACCCCAATTACGAGCTGCATTTTGTTCCGAACACTCCGTATACTGCTGTACAACCTTATTGAACAATAGGATTCATGGTTATTCCTGGGCATATCATTAATAACTAACCAACATACAATCATCAGCGAGTCTTAACTTCATCAAGCCCTCTTACACTCTTTAGTTGCTTGAGTAAAACAGTGAAATTGTCTGTTGCCAGTACGTTTGTCAGGGACACCGCAATGAAGGGTACTTTTTCTTTTGTTATTCTTGTAGCTGAAGCGCTTTAAAAAGTAAGTAACGAGCTACGGCGCATAAATGCAGAGCGAAGGGAGGACCGAGTGTATCTGTTAGCTATTTTCTTTGGTGGTTATACGAGTTGCTATTGAATGTTGCAAGGAGATTCTTTTTTTGTACAAAAAAAAATAAACTACGCGCAAAAGAACTTTCAATTTTTTTTTATCACAACCACTGATTTACTTTGCATGCCTTCTACAATGCAGTTTGAGTTCAGCAAAAAAAAAAAAAAAACGCGAATTACACGTCACATACGAGGTGCAGCCCTCGTTGGCAGTGAAAACACGCGTACCAACCGAATCATTATAAGGGCTCCCATATATACCTGCGTACTCTGAAAAGCCCTACAAGGCACGCGTACGCGGTCCCTATCGCTGCTATCCGAACTGTCAGATTTGCCAGATATCTATACGCACTGCGCGCGTTCCGTCCGTTTCTCTTCCGGATTCTCGACGTTCGAGGTCTCTACATATACCGGCCTGCCGGCAGTGACACGCCACTTCACCGATAATCCTAATGGCACCGTCCTATTATGCCGTTGCCGGTGCATAGCTCGGCCACCACGACGAGGTATATAACCATTCCGGAAATAAAACGCCGTCGCAATCTGCCACCACTCACTCCTCCCCCTCCACCGCCCATCGCCCCTCGAACCCAAACTACCTCCAATGCAGGTTTTATGCAGGACAATCGCCGGGGCGCGCGCGTGCCTGCGGAAGAAACCCCGACGCACGCGAATGCACTTCGCACAACCCTTTAAAGAGGTCCGTATCTCAGAAGTGAGACCACTCTTGGGACGAGGCGCTGACAAGCAGGGTCCTCTGCACCGACTGCGGGGCAAGATACGCATTACTTGCGCACATACACATACCTGCGCACACTCCACGCACGCTGACAAGAGGGCCGCCGCCTCGTATGTATACGAGGCGAGTGCGAGCCCTGCGAACGCAAACACCAAAAGCGCAGCCGTCGCGTGACTTGCTGACGACGCACGCGTGCGTGCTTTCACATGCCGAGCGTGGCGTGCGCGCGTGGTGAATAAATTGAGCCGTGCTATCGTGTCCTCTGCGTCTATTCGCTTCACTCCTGTAGAGAGATAGAGGAAATTCTTTCTCGGTACAACCGCGTGTTCCTGGCCGAGTTTTCGAGATTCCTGCGAACGGAGATAACGCGGCCCAACAAGTTTTTATGAGCCCGTTTAAGGACTTGTCGTACACGCATGTTGTGCGCAAGAAAAAAAGCCCGCATGCCGTTCTCGCGGCGTCTCGTCCTCCCTGGACGGGCAGCACACGCGCGTTTGATGAGAAGGGTTCGCGTGTCGCGCGCATGTAGACGACTGCTTGTCTCTTCTTTGTTCTTCTGTCTTTGTACTTATTCCTTAATGAGCACGGCGATAGCCGACTCCGTTTTTTTACATGCATCTGTATGCAGGAACGAGATAGACACGGCCGGCCTCCATATATCTTGATCCCCCCCCCCACCACTCGTCCCTCACCCCCCACACACACATACACACATCCCCTCCCTCATCTGATCACACGCACACATCATCCACGTTCTCCGGTGCGACCGCGTGCGCTGCCCTGCACGAAAGCAACAGGACGACACCAACAACCAGCGAACGGCAACAACAACAAAAAAGTGGAAATGACCCTCCAAGAGCGGCGTCTTTTGAAGCGGGCCCGCCGACGACCGCAGAGGCGCATGCGAGCTCAAAACTGCTCGGACGGAAACTTCGCGGGCAAGAAGAAGGACTCCGGCGTATGGCGACTCCGCCGCATCGTCTCGCGCCCGTTTCGCAGATGCACGCGCGCATGCGCGCGGTCTGGCTGGCTGGCTGGCCTGCGCGGCGGGATTAGAGATTAGCGGCGCAAAAAAAAAAAAAAAAAAAGAAATCCGCGACTAACGCCGGGCCACGCGCGTGCGGCGAGCGCCTGGCGGGCGATATATAGCCGAGGGTCCGAGGTGGCCGGCGTGCGGTCTCGTGATGTATGCGTGGATGTTATGCGGCAGGAACGGGAGTACAGAGGCCGGAGAGTATACGCGGTAAATAGCGTATACAGAGGAAATCGTATTGGGGCCAATAGCCAGGACGAGATCGTTCCGCGGCAGCTGCTCGCGCGTGCCCTATGGCTGGCGCTCCCCCCCCCCCTTTTTTTTTTCTTTTCTTTCGTATTGCTGCTTCCTCGGGGATTATTGACCTGCGTGCATCGAAAGAAATGCCGAAAGGCTCGCCGCGCTGCATAAATTAGATGGTTGGTTCACGCATACAACGAAACCAAAGTGTGGAAAAGAAGAGAAGAAGGGTTGAATTGACATACAACACATTGCCGCATTATATTTTCGATATTGTGTCAATATCATGAGGTGCGCTTACACCACCCTTTACTATTTATCTTACAAAGTTGACCGGGCTGCAGTCGAAGCCGCTACCGAAAGGAAGGATGTATACGTTTGGGCGATACCGTTCGTGGCTAATGATACGTGCGTAATTGTTTTCTAAGACACGGCGGGGGCGCGAGCTTTCTAGACTCGTACGCTGAAGTACGCCAACACATTCACTACGGCGAACATCATCGTCGTCAGCCTATTCATGTCCGCCGTAGGACGAAGGCTCATTCTCCCAGCGACGTATCCAATTACTCCTGTCTTTCGCCAGCTGAGACGGTCTCATGCCTGCTAGTTTCCCGATTCTAACACACCATCTAGTTCTCTGCCGTACCCGACTATATGCTTCCCTTCTCTTGGCACCCATTCTGTACGTTCCACTGATGGACCACCCTAAGCATTGCATGACTTGCTGAACTCCTACAACTTGCTCCTGTAACTCATATGACTTGCTCCTATAGCGTCAGCAAGAATATCGGATATATCCCCGTTTGCTCTCTAATCCACACCGCTGTCTTCCCCTTGCTTAACGTTACGCCTGCGTTTCATCCCATCGCTCTTGGCGTGATCCTTATAACTTAATAATTCGCCCACTTCTTTGTTAAGCTCCAAGTTTCTGCCCCATATTTGTCAGTGGCAGTATAGAATGCAAAGACTGCACACTTTTCTTCTCAAGGATAGCGGCAAACTGTCTGTTTTTACTCCGCCGACAGCTTACCGTTACGGCGGGAATATATTGGTAGCATACAAATATAGCGCGTGTGCTATACACTAGCGCGTATTCGCTGGGCATATAGGCCCGTCCGCGAAACAGTCGGTCTCCCGGAGAGTTCGTAGTGAGCCATAGCCTTTCTGCCTATATGACTTCTACTCTGCACTAGAGGGGAACTGAATCGGTGCATCTATCGCCTGCCTATGTATTCTCGAGTCCGACAGATTCTATTGTCATTGTCATGCCGAGTTCTTTACCGTGTACATAAATTCACAGATAAGCACACGAACGTTTCTGCATTCCGACCCCATCGAATTTTCCGCCGCCTTTCCTCCCCCAAGGTTTGTGGGTGGTGGCGATGGCTAACACTCCTAGGGTTATAGTTCTGGTAGTAAAACATAAGTCCCGAGAAAGTGGATGGGAAAACGGCGCCGGCGGAAGCTCAATTAGTTAGAGCATCGCACGCGTAATGCGAAGACGTTGGTTCGTATCCCACCCGCGGGCTATCCACTTTCATTGTCATTAATTTATCAATTCTTTAACGCAATCAGTAAGTACAAGTAATTTTCCCAGTGTTGTCCATGTTTGTTGGCTTCTATATATATATATATAAACCATAAACCATACCATAAACTACGTTATGTGTGCAACTACTTACTTACATCATACACCCGCATGTCTAACCCAATAGTTCGATGCAAGCCTTCAGACCAGGACTTGGTCGTCCGGAGGCGACTTCCGCGACCACTTTCAGCTGCAGGCCCTGTCTACCTTCTGCTTTCCTTCAACGGTGCCCTCTTCAGCTTTAAGCCACAAAGCAAATAACTTATATGTAACGCCACTTATAGTTCAAAACGAGAGATACGGACATCCAGTTCGCAGTGCTGATAAACAGCTAAAGCGATCAACCTACTTCCGTTTCAAGACTCTCGACATCCCGTCAGAGGAGCCGCTCTTTCGTCCGGAAGAAGGAGGGCGGATGAAACTCGCTGCCGCGCACGGGACGTGCGAGATGCGAAGATCTACACAAGGCGCGCCGCTAAGTGCGCTCTCAACGACGTAATAACTCGGCCGCCGCGCCTCAACGAGCACCCGAATAACAAAGGGACCCGCGCTGTCGAGGGTAATTGCACGTAACTCCGGGGGTTCGCCACCTCCTCTCCCCTGTCTCGCCCTCCTTGCGACACTAAATCAGTGCAGCATTGTGAAAGGGGGAGCCGCTCTGAGCCGACTACTTGTGCTCTATCCGCGGCGACACGCCCGCGCCGTCTGCTGTTTTCAACAAAGCGAGCAGACGACGTTGTAAAGTTCTTTTTCTTAGTCGAAAATTTGAGCGATCCTCGTTGAATTGAGAAGAAAAACAAATAAAGCAAAGAACCATTCCTTACGCATGTGCACGTGCGCTGATTATGGCTGGCGTCTTTAACTCGGCGAGCTGTTAGTGGCGAACATTTTCTCATACTTCGTAATACGGCGGAACTAAGTTGACAAGTTCACAGACCTACAAGCACGCGTATACAATGTATACTATTCATACCGGCTGCAATTTAACAGCACAAGTTCGAAAGAAAGCAGCTCAGTAACGGGGCAAGAGGCGAGAAGGAACGACGCCCTCGCGTTCTCGCATGCTCTTCTGCCTCGGCGCGGTGAAAGCAAGATTAGTGGTGCTTGCGTTGCAGCGCGCTCCAGGCCCAATCCCTGCCTCGTTGGCGTAAAGCGCGGAAAATGCGGTAATGCACTATCATACAATTTGCACATGGGACATGTGTCAAATCTGCTTGAGTTCTGCCGGAAGGAAAGTTCGTTCCCGTACTCACAATTCGACGTGCTGTACACTGAGGAAAAGCCTATAGGTAAAGCACGTACCCAAGAAGCAAGGGTTGTCTCTATAAATAAGCACGCCGCCGAAAGCTGATATTCTGAGTTTCGCGTCGCAATTTCACGCCGATATAACAACCTCGGTCCTGCCGATCCAGCTTCCACGATGCTGCTCATTTTTAGGGAGACTAAAATATATCCCATACTCAGGTGCGCTCAGCTCTCCGAGTTCCCGTGCTTCTGGTTCCAACCTTTTCCTTTCCTCTCCCTCCCTCCCCTCCCCTCCTCTCTCTCTCTCTCTCTGTCTCTCTCTCTCTCGTTCCCTATCAACATTGTTGCTTTTTCATCGTTTCACTCGGTGGATGCTAGCAATGCTACCTATACCGCAAGGTGGTATTGACCGCAGGTGGCTGGCCAGCCGCGAGTGAAATGCCGCACCCTCCCGCTCCTGGAAAGGCGCGCGTTGCTCTTACCCAACCGCGATTGCCCTTCGACGATCAACCAAAAAAACAAGCAGAGCGAAGGCACCGCGCTGCGGTCGTCTCGGCGCGGCTTCGGCCGGCTTACACTGAGCAGTCACTACGTCCACTTTCCCAGTACGGCCTACCAACCGTGAAGCTGACAACGGCCTCTGGTGCGCAATCTGACTATCGGTCGGCTTACGTCAAGTTGCCACTGCACCCACTTTCCTAGGTTAGCCTGCCAACCACTATGTTCCCAAAATCTTCTCGTGTGCGATCTCACTGCGGTGCTAATTGCAGTGCTAATTGTAGTGTGTGTGTGTGTGTGTGTGTGTGTGTGTGTGTGTGTGTGTGTGTGTGTGTGTGTGTGTGTGTGTGTGTGTGTGTGTGTGTGTGTGTGTGTGTCATCCCATACATGTCATCCCATTATGATCACAAACTTAATGTTGGTGTGCCGTCTTGTCGAACAACGTTGCGCCAGGATCCCTTTATTCCAACAACAATTCTGGATTGGAACCGCCTGAATGCTTTGATCGCCTCTTCTCCAAACAATGCATGTTTCAAAACAACCGTAAACAACACGTTGTGTTAAAACTGAACTGCTGCACACGTATGCCTTTGTTGTCCATGTGTACCACTACTTTCTGTACTGCTTCGGGCATGGAAAGTATTTAAATAAATAAATGTATGTAATAAATGTATCTATGTATGTAATGTAAATAAATGTAAATGTATGTATGTAAATAAATAAATAAATACCGGTATGCATGCATGTATGTATGTATGTATGTATGTATGTATGTATGTATGTATGTATGTATGTATGTATGTATGTATGTATGTATGTACGTACGTACGTATGTATGTATGTGTGTGTGTGTATGTATGTATGTATGTATGTATGTATGTATGTATGTATGTATGTATGTATGTATGTATGTATGTATGTATGTATGTATGTATGTAGGTAGGTAACAGGCTTGTACATAGCTAATAACAAGTGATTCCTTACTTGTAATCGATTACATTCGTGGTGATTCTGTAATTTAACGATTACGTTGCTTTCTCAGTAACGCTCACTGCAATTCAATTACTTTTTTCAGTAACCAAGTACATGGAGACAGTCACATATCTCACCTCTGAGAATATAAATTAAGTGGGAAATACCGTATTTCAAAGGAATAAAAACGTACAATGGTTACTTCCTTTCCACAATCACCATCCTCCGGCTACGCCTCGATCATCTGAACATGGCTGGCTTGCCCATTCGCACACCTTCCTTGGAAGTCCCACTGCTGAGCTTTTCTCCTATAATATCTCTTTCTAAGCGCTGCTGCTCATTTCTTCCCTCTGCGACTTCTCTGACAGAAACAAGTTTTTTTGGCCGTGAATCGCTTATCTTTCTATCTGTTTGATATATACGTGGCGCACGAACAGTACACTGTTAGGGCTGTATATTATTCAGCTTCATATTAAATTGCCTTACAGGTGGGGGCACACTTTCAAGGAACGTGAACATTTGCTGGCGTCCATTAGACAAAATTAGCCGTTTAAATCTAAATGGCTAACAATTGAATGGCGCTGGTGGGAGGTCCTCCAGATGTTGGCTGACAAATTGAAACGGTTATGGCTTCTATGGCTTGGTAGCAACGGGTACTTCGGACGTCGAGGCCGGGGAATCACGTTTGGATGATATTTCAGTTTTTCACTACAAGTGGCAATAGCGGGAGTGCTTTCCCCTAGTCCCAGCAAGAATGAAGCGCTGCGTTTCATTGCAGACCCAGACAACGAACATCGCGGCATTCGGAAACCACAATCTTAGGGTCCTGGTGGTGGTGGTGGTTTGTTGTAGCGAAAGGCGGGTTTAGCTTGGAAAGCAAGGAAGGCAACTGCTCAGTCTGGGCGTCTGCTACAACGTTACTGCGGTATGTGATCATATGTCCATCAAGCCAGTCTCTTTTGCGAATGCAAAAAGAATACTTGAAGCTTCTTTGCAGGCTATAACTGATCCTTCATGGGAGCACAAGGCGTTGCAGGCACGCATGCGGTTTGAAGGTTCTGAAACAGAGCGCCCTTTTCAACTCGGTATTTTTGGGCAAGACTCCTCCAGTCTCTTTGCATTCGGTACAGTTTGGAGATTAGATAAACCCCGTTTTAGATAACCCCGCTGGCGTATTAGCCGTTCCTATATTTACCTTGTGAGCTAGGTGATCGTATGTTACAACGCAGTCCTTCTCTCCTGCGTGCCCATTGAGCGAGTTTTCAGCGTCCCTGCAGATGTCTTCACAAGAAAGCAAGGAAATATTACCAAAGAAAATCTTGAAAAGAAATTCTTAGTCAAGATAAACAACGTGGGAGGGGCTGCAGAGGACGCATAGAAGTATCCAATCCAGATCGTTGTATTTACTTCATTTGTGCAATTTTAAGAGTAAGAATAGGCTTGAATATTAATATGCAGAAAGAAAAGGTAATGTTCAATAGCCTGACAAGGGAACAAGAATTCATGATCGTCAGACAGCCTCTAGAGTCTGTGCAGAGGTATGTTTATCTATGTCAATTACTCACAGGAGGACCTCGATCATGAGAAGGAAACTTACAGCAGAATAAAAATGGGCAGTAGCGCATACGGCAGGCATTGCCTAATCCTGAATCGGAGCTTACCACCGTCGTTGAAAAAGAAGTGTGCAATTATTGCCTTCTACCGGTGCTACCATATGAGGCAGAAGCTTGGAGGTCAACATAGAAGCTCTCCATGGAGAACAAGCTAAGCTAGGAGCGCGCAAAGAGCGATGGAACGAAAAACGTTGGGCGTAATCTCACGCGACACGAAGAGAGCGGTGTGTATCAGAGAGCGAACGGGGATCGCCGATATTCTAGTTGGCATCAAGAGGGAAAAATGGAGCTGGACAGGCCATGTAATGCGTAAGGTAGATAACCAGTGGGCCATTAGTGTTACAGAACGGGTGGGCAGGGAAGAGAAGCGCAGCCAAGGACGGCAAAAAATTAGGTGGGATGATAAAATTAAGAAATTTGCAGGCGGATGAGAAGCACAACTTCGCGGTTTTCTTGCGTTTTATTGCCCAGCAGTTTCAGTCGGTGGATCGATCTTCTTTGGGTATGTGTATGTCGGCGACAACCTATCAATGCAATAACAAATGTGCCACTGGCCAATCCAAATAGAATTTGTATGAACACGCCAGCCAACTACGTTCGCTCACTTGTGTGACGTCACGGCGAACGTCTTTCAGTGTCATGCAACTCTCTGGGGAACTCTTTGTTTCGGCAAGCGCAGACGCAGAGGGCAGATGTAGGGCGGTTTTGTGAGCGGAGCTTGCGCCGAATTCCATAGACGTCGGTTGTCGTCGGTACCGAGTGGTTCAAACTTCACTCCCTCAGCCGCTTTGCACCAGGGGAATCTCGGCGTGTCCGCCTGGTTTCACCGTCACCTTCTCTCTCCCCATCAGTCCTTTATACGCCTCGCGAGAGACGTGTGCGGGAGTTCTCTTTCCTTTCGGTCGCGGCTTTCTTGTCGGCTTTCGACAAAGGAAAAGCGGCCGGCCGTCATCCACTTTTCGGCGCATTCCTGTGTCCTTGTCTTGGCTACCATCTTCCCTCCCCGCGGCCGCCACCGCATTAAGAGCACCGGCGTTCTTCAACCTTGGCGGGCGCCCTTGTCTCGGCCTGTACACAGCTTTTCAGCCACCGTGTTACGCTGCCCGCTACGGGGTGTCCACATTTTTCTTGCTTCCTCTTCGGCCATGCCAACACGTCAGTCCTGCCTTGTCGCTAAGCGGCGATACTACGCCCGTACGTTTCATTCTTATTTCGGTGGCGTCATCAGATCAGTGTGATCACTAATCATCGTTAGTGCGCAATCGGCCCATCTGTTCGGTTCATCAGACTGCCACCAGGTGGCCGTATGGCCGGCGTGAAGCAGGCTTAATATGTCGTCTGGTGCGCGATGTTGTGTGCATCAGCGCCTATTCTCTCTAACCAGCAACGGGACGCTGAGTGGGGAGACTGTCACTTCGGACACTGTGATTGCGGAGGAATCGTAATGCACATGTTATACTTCTTATATAGGAAGTAATTGGCGAATCGAAAGACTAACTGAAAATTGCACTGCTAGAAGAACAATCACTTCAAGCTTGAACCGAGTATATAGCTGTTGATGAAGAAGAAGCCCCATGTCACAAATGCTCATCAGCCCTCGGTACTTCTAACATGAGTGTATACGTTAATGGCACGCGGGTGATCTGAAACTAACAAAAAGAAAGATATATTAGTGATCTGCTTGCCGCAACAGACCCCAAAAGGACAAAGTTTATCATTGTCATTGGTTTCCTCCTTACCATGCAGTCGCTTTATGCGTTGAGCAAAAAAAGAATCAGAAAGGGAAAAAGAGAGCTAATCAGACAACATATTTGCTGTGCCACTGTACTAGTGGCGTTGCTCATGGGGATAGACACAAGATGCTGGTACATTACGCAATCGTTTTATTCAGAGCTCCACAACATCTATATCTCGCAGTAGATATAACCTACATTGCTATCTTAAATGATGGTGAAAAAAAAAACGAGAAAAAAATAAAGCACGAAGAAGCAGCAACGTATTTTAACGCAGCACAACAGATAATTGGCTCCCAGGAGTCCCCGTCGTACGCAGGCAGCAGCTGGCGCTATTTAGAGACACATAAGTACAACGAGAAAAGCAACGCCTCCCCCCCCCCCTCTTGCTACCCTGCTATGGCTTTAGGAAAGGGGGAGGGGGAGGGAGACCTTTGACTTTTTCGCGGCCGCACATTATTGTTCACCCCTGAGGGGCCCCTCATATCCCTCCCATTTCAAGAGCGCGTTACGGTGTGACGGTTCACCAACACCGCCGCTCGCATTCCGCCAGACAGACCGGCACATCACGCGTCACGCTGAGAGCGAGCAGCACGCAATCCTAGCGAGAGGCGTTCTACAATACCGTTCGCTCGGATCTGTTGAAGCCACGGACGACCTTCGTAGCGGCAACGAGCAATGTGCATGCACCATCGCTCTTTCCTTTTCACAATCTCAAGAGCGAGCTTCCTCCTTCTTCGAAACGGGACACTTAACGGACTTAACGGCCACACTGTGCAACACAACAGGGCCAGGCCGAGCCGAGCCAAGCCGAGCCAAGCCGCCACCAGTCACGCCGTCCCATCTTTCTCTCTTTCTGGGGTGTGCCTCAACTCCAATAAAGACAAATTATGGGACATCCTTCTTTCGAATGCCGCCTGTACCTGCACGGGCTCTCTCTCTCTCTCTCTCTCTCTCCTCGCTCGAGCTCTGCCGCTCTGCTCACAGCGGCTGCTCCTCGATAACTGTTTTGGAACCTCTTCGCTCAAGATTAGCTGCACACTCACGAACACACGCAAACACTCACCGAACGTTTGCGGACCCAAGTGCGCGTTTCGCAATGTGGCTTCTTCGACGTTGCCGATTGGCGTTTAAAACGGGAAGAATATGCGCAGTTAAGATGGGTCGTCGAGATACGTTTCTCCTCCCTCCTCGCGATGTTGCGCGCTAGCTCCTTTCTTATACGGGGGATAAAAAAATATATAGAGCAGCACTGGGCGTGGCGTGATCATGCGTGACTGCGTTGCAATGTGCCCGTCGGTTGCCTTGATGCAAATTTAACCGCCATCACCACTTCGTTGTGGGTCACTGAGTGCCAAGAGCCGTAAAAATGTCGTTTTCAGGTGCGACTCCTGCGACCCCCGTACAACTGCTATGTGTATGTTTGTCTCGCGGTCCGCATATCTTTCGAGAGCGCCCGTACGATGGCTGTCGCCTTAGTGGAGCACCAACTGCAGCTCCGGAATTATTCGTCCATCGACACTCGTTTATGGACAGGCATATGTCTTGCTCCGCAATCTATGTCGCTTATTTCACGCCGTGAAATCTATTCACCTCGCAAATAGGGCGCAGGTGCCGTATATGCTCCGTGGTGACTTTCATTTCAGTTATTTTTGCACCAAGCGCTGTGCCCTGTGTGCCTTCTCTCGTGTCGTGCGTTTCTTTGATCTAAAAACTATCAATATCTTTGCCTGTATGAGCGCACACATCGAACAACCCGGCCGTGGTAATGGTGCACTCATCGGAACCAGAAGCCATTGCCGATGAAACTGTAAATCACAAGAGACCTAGAGGAAACCGATTACAAACGTCACCGAAGTTCAACCGAGACATAAGAAAAGTCGGCTAGATAGAGGATACACGTGCGTAGAATAGAGGTCAACATCAAGACGAAGATTCAACATCAAGACGTATAGATTAGTTATTGTGCTTGCACGCGATGCCGGTCTATAGAAATCTCGGTCGTTCACCATTTGACTATTGTGTAGAGCAGGCCTGGACAAGGCGGCGCCCTACATTAAGTATGAAAGGCGGGCTAGCTGGTTGACTAAGTAACGTACCGTGATTTCCAGTGGCAAAAAAAAAAAGCAAAACAAGAAACTTTGATATGGCTGAAGTCAGAGAGAATCGAGCTGTTAGTCTAGAGTGTATCCTGTGTGTCTGATTTATTACTTATATATATATACATTTACTGTTCAGCGTTTACGCTTGTTTGAATCCTCGTTGCTTTGTTTTACTCCCTTCAGTACGCCCTTCGCGCAGTTCACTTCTTTGTCTACGTGCGGCCCGCTAATGCTGACCAATTACCGCGCAGGTAGTACAACCATCCCTTTTAAAACTGCCAGTCCCACATTTACAATATTGTCGTCGCGATAAACTATACGAACGGTAGCCGAAAAATGTTTAACGCTTATCGACGTGGGTGGAATTTTCGTCAGTCAAACGGGTCCAGCTTTCGCGAAGAGTCCCAACGCCCTCGTGCTGCCCCCTTAAAACGAAAAAGAAAGAAAGAAAAAAAAGAACCGGCCGGTTGATTTCTGCACTTCGCACGAGCGGCTTCGCACAACTCTGTGCTGAAGTATCTTCAGATTAAAGGGAAAACTAGACATCCACCCGTTCGTAGCAATTGCTACAAAGGAAACCCATACGGGTTCCTCGAAAGAAAAGCCTCATAGTTGAGGCTTTTCTTTCCTCTTTTCCTTTCCTTTTCTTTCCGGGCAGCCTCATAGCGGCTGCCCCGGAAAGGCGGTGGTCCCGGGTTCGAGTCCCGGACCAGGACGAATTTTTCTTCAACTATGAGGCTTTTCTTTCGAGGAACCCGTATGGGTTTCCTTTGTAGCAATTGCTACGAACGGGTGGATGTCTCGTTTTCCCTTTATTCATTGCTTCTCTCCACCTTGCGGCTTTCCGCAGAATTACTACGTCAATATCTTCAGATTAATTAAGCATACGAGGAAGCTGTCTGTTGTACGCTAGACGGATATGCGATATATGGCACAGAGGTCGTCGTCGTAGCGGAGAGGACGGACGGGTGGACACAGGACGAACCAACTCAAACCCACTTTGGAACTTTTGGCGAATAATGCCACAGCAAATGAACACGGCGTGTCACGGATCCATCATTTCAGCGCGCGCTGACGGCTGTGCGAGCAAAACGACGCCACTGACTGTGTTCCTCGTCCATCGGATCCTTTGATCGCAGACGCGGTTGCGGACAGAGAGAGAGAGAGAGCGTGTATATGTAAAGCCTCGGTGCACGCAGTCGTCTCAGATGCTCGGTGTATATATATATATAGCATCTGTTGCATAATTGTGCTCCCTTTCCTTCTCTCTCTCTCTCTCTCTCTCTCTCTCTCTCTCTCTCTCTCTATATATATATATATATATATATATATATATATATATATATATGTGTGTGTGTGTGTGTGTGTGTGTGTGTGTGTGTGTGTGTGTGTGTGTGTGCGTGTGTGTGTGTGTGTGTGTGCGTGTGTGTGTGTGTGTGTGTGTGTGTGTGCGTGTGTGTGCGTGCGTGTGCGTGTGTGTGTGTGCGTGTGTGTGTGTGTGTGCGTGTGTGTGTGTGCGTGTGTGTGTGTGTGTGTGTGTGTGTGTGTGTGTGTGTGTGTGTGTGTGTGTGTGTGCGTGTGTGTGTGTGTGCGTGTGTGTGTGTGCGTGTGTGTGTGTGTGTGTGTGTGTGTGTGTGTGTGTGTGTGTGTGTGTGTGTGTGTGTGTGTGTGTGTGTGTGTGTGTGTGTGTGTGTGTGTGTGTGTGTGTGTGTGTGTGTGTGTGTTGGCTGTTGCCACATGCCACAACTCCCGCCGCCATCACGTGCACGGAGTCTGCGCGATGCGTCTCTCACCACGGGAGTGCCACGCAGGGGACTTTCCCGAGGAGAGCACCTTTCAAGAGCGCTCGTGAGTGCCCAAAAAGAACATGGGCGACAGGCCGCTGTCACGGCTCAAAAAGCGCGCGTGCCGTGCGGGAAGAGCGAGGAATGTGTCCCGGCAATGCGCTGGTGGTTCTTGCATGTTGAGGCCTGTCGGTGGCCCTTACAGAGAGCTAGAAAGCCAAGTGAGGGCAGCATAAGGAATGCGAGACACTCGACTGGGTCATACAGCCGTGACAAGCGCTTACCTATATGGTAGAGCGCTGGAATGCTGCGCTGCGAAAATTCTTGTTTTTTCTTCTTTTTTTTTTTTTGTTCTTCGATGTGGCCATCTATACCATGGACTATAAAAAATATGATATATATATTCGTAAGAAGCCAACAAAGACACCAAGAACAACATAGGGGCAGTTACTTGTACTTACTAATTGAATGAAAGAAATGATAAATTAATGGAAATTAAAGTGGATCAAGGAAGAACTGGCCGCAGGTGGGATACGAACCCACGACTTCGCATTACAAGTGCGATGATCTTATCAATGGAGCCACCGCGGCGCCGTTTTCCCGTCCACTTTCTAGGGTATAGTTATGTTTTACTCGCGTGCTCTGCGGTAAGCATGTGGACGTCCGTATGCTCCGAAAAGGCAACTAAAGAGGTGCGCACGAATGGAAAGAAGCGATCCTGCCGAAACCTTTTTTTCACGTTTATTTTGTTTGTTTTTAAGAAACGGTCAACTCTAATTCCAAAAGCTTGTCCCGTTGCGTCTTCTTGTCCTCATCTTATTTTGCGCCCAGTTTTGACGTTGCATTGTGGAATAGCTTTGGCCGAACAAAGCATGTAATCGTCTCAAGTACAATCGGCATTCACGGGCTTGACTCCTGTCTTTGTTTAGTTAAGGAAATTTCGACGGCAGCTTTGTTGGGTTATAAATACACTTAAATACGTGCTAGTTGCAAACATCGCTAAGTTAGCCAATCCGCAACGACCATGATTTCAGCAATAAGGCGACGGAGTCAATAGTTCACCGAGAGTTGTTTAACTTAGGCACCCCTTACGAGGGACGCCAGCATGTGTGTGCATCTCCATAACCTACTCGGTACTTGTGCGCCTCTTCTCGTGTGCGTACTGCAGGTGTGCGCTGTTATGTGCCGGTATGTTCCGGTATGTAGTTTCTGTGGTGGCCCTGGCCGAAGGCGGCACTATACAGAGCACGGCAACGCTCTATAGATAGCCGCGTTTACGTGAATGCTACTATAGTAGCGCATCGCGTTTCTCTGCGCGTCACGCTACTACTTATGCGACGGCGTTTAAGCGCGGCGAACATCTTTAGAATATTTAGAACTATATAGACTATTTATAGACTGTACGGAACATACCTTCATACCCATTTACCGCGCGACAGCGTGCAGACCGTAATCGTCTCGGTGCAATGTAAAGCTGTGAAAATCTCGTTTCATGTCGCCAGTATATCGCAATTTCTTCCGTGGGTTCGTGAGAAACAAGCCGGATTCTAATTGTTTCCGGCGATTAGCGTTCTGCCGTTTAATATGCGGAGGAGAGCACAGAGCGGTATAGCGACAGGTAGGTTTTTTTTTTTTTTACCTCCCTCAATGAGATAGGCCAGCGTTAAGGCGAACCGCGTCAGGCGAACCCGTCTCAAAACTACATACCCTCTCCTGCCTTATTAATACACGATTCACCTCCGTATAGCGCATTATACCGCCGCTTGCGTGTAGATGCGATGTGCTAGAAACGGGATGCGCCGCTTAATTGTCGCAGAGAGCGCATCGAGGCACGCTAATACTGTTCTTAATGAATGTATAAATTAACGAATTAATTGATAAATAAATAAATTCTTTCATTAAATAAAGTCTAGGATTCTGCGTGCCAAAACCAAGGTCTGATTATGAGGCACGCCGTAGCGGGGGACTCCAGATAAGTTTGGACCGCCTGGGGTTCTTTAACGTGCGCCCAATAAAGAGTACACGGACTGTTCTTGACCTGCACTACAATATCGCAAGCTGTATAGGTCGAGTAACACAGACAAAAGGGCCAGGCCTTTCGTGCTTTTTCGCCAGCATTTCTCAGGTTACCGTACATACGTACCCGCGCACGTATGTATGTATGTATGTATGTATGTATGTATGTATGTATGTATGTATGTATGTATGTATGTATGTATGTATGTATGTATGTATGTATGTATGTATGTATGTATGCATGCATGCATGTATGTATGTATGCATGCATGCATGTATGTATGTATGTATGTATGTATGTATGTATGTATGTATGTATGTATGTATGTATGTATGTATGTATGTATGTATGTATGTATGCATGTATGTATGTATGTATGTATGTATGTATGTATGTATGTATGTATGTATGTATGTATGTATGTATGTATGTATGTATTCAAATTAAACCACTCGATAGATAATTGCCTGGTTGAGAATAACTGAATAAGAGCTCGTTTTGGGTCAACCAAAAAGTTTTCATTTTCCAGTACCCGATATTTCGAAGCCGGGCCGACTCCATCATCAGGATTGAGGTAGGTCGAGCTAGCAGAGGTGCTTTTAAACATTGTAAGGGCATGTTCCCCTTTGCTGTCTTCATACGGCTTTGGCGTATCTGGAATCTGGCTATCTGTGTATATAACCTAACAAAATGGTAGGTCTCTACGACACCAAAAGGGAGAATCAGTCGTAGAGTAGGTAAAATTAGTGGTACAGGTCTACTTAGTGATTCCATGATCGACGATTAACCACATTTCACCATATATAGGCTGCACTATTTCCAGATCGGCCTACCTGACCCCTCAGGCAAAAAAAAAGAAAAGAAAGAAAAGTACGTGAACCTAAGTGTACGCGAAAGAAATCAACGTCGACGTATTCATACGTGCAAAAAAAAAGAAAAGATGGATGAGGAAACATGACATAGTAAAGGAAATAGATTATGATGATGATGATGATTTATTAGATTTATTGATGCAAGGGCCAGGCGAAAGAAATGAAGGGTCCGGAAAAGAAGTCTTAGATCTGACAAAAAAACAAAGATGTCATGGAATCGTGCAACATTCCATCATCTTTAATGCCCAAAGTACGCACAAAGTACATATACCATGTACGTCGACCTTGTCTTCCTTCTCGTCGACTTCGGGTGACACGCCTTCTTTCTTTCGTCCCCGCTCCAGCCGGACTGTGTGACGTCGCGAAGTCCTTCAGCGTATACAGTCGCGTTCATAAATTTGGAGACCATGCGAGCCTGTGGCGGCGTGCATGCATGCGCCGTCTGGCGGCTCGGTGCCTGCTGTCGAGAGTATCGCAGTGCGCATGCGCGTCCATCCAATCTCGCTGGTCTGCGTGTTCGATCGCTGCGCACCGGCGCGGGCCGATTATCGTAATTTGCGATCGTTGCCACCCCGGGCGCGATCGGAGATCTTTGTTCGTTTCGCGTTCTGTCCACCTGCTGCAACGTCACAAAGTGGCATGTAAAATTTTTGACAGGGGAGGGAGTGGAATCGGTAAACAGTGAACTCCCCAGACGACAAACGTCCGGGGAGGTTGTCGTTGTTTTTGGTGACGTCAAATGACGACAGGTTCTTGTCCATCATTTTGATTACGAGCACGTCGTGTGCTAGGAGCAGATCGCGACTAGAGATGTGAAGTTCGAGCGGTGATCCCCTCACTACGAGACCAGCTTGGCAAGGCACGAATGGTTCACCGCCTGCTGATTGGCTGCACTCTCCCACCTGTTCTCACAAATTTTGCATACAGCCACTTTGTGACGTTGCAGCAACTGAACAGAGCGCGTCGAGATCGTCGAAAACGGCGCCGAGATCGAGCGCGTCGACAACCGCGCCGAGATCGGACCAAGGGGATCGAAGATGCCGCGCCGCTGTTTCGCGAACAACACCAATGGCGGTGGCGGCCGCAAATTCCTGTGAACGGCGCGCTCGCGGGTGCGCAGCGAGGGAGCGAGCAGGCCAGCGAGATAGGATGGACGCGCATGCGCACTGCGACACTGTCGACAGCAGTCACCGAGCCGCCGACGGCGCGCGCATGCATACGGCCAAGGGCTTGCATAGTCTCGAAATTTATGAGCACGACTATACATGGGACAGAAAGTACCTGATGGCCGGTGGAAATTCCTTCATCTCTTATGGATCCTTGTAGCCTTGTATCCTTGTATCTTGTAGCCAAGTCTCAAAAAAAAAAAAAACAATAGAGAGAGGCATGGGATGTATATAGGCGGTGCGCTGGAACTGGAAACCTCCATCACAACGCATCCCACTTCAGAGAGCGCGCTTTACTCTCCGAGCTATGCCACTGAACGTTGCGTAAACGTGGCCTACCCATTCGAAGACGTTACAGTGACGTATGTCAACGCCGAATTACATTCAAAACTCGCCTTCAATTTCTGCGTCTCGCTTTAAAGGCGCAACGAGAAGAAATGCCACTCCGGCAAGCAAAAACTCTTACACGCGTAAGGAATTTGCTTGCCTCGCAGTGGCTGCCCACCCGCCCATTCAGCCGTAATGCATATTATGCTATTGTAGACGCATCATGTCTGAGTGGGCAGGTCATGTCACGTGCTACCGAGGAGGCACATGCGGGCATTTAAAGCACGACGAGGGATGTATGCGAGTTTTTTCGGCGTGCAACGTTCGTTATCGAGCGCAGACATTCTTGAGCAAAGCTTCCCGCCACCGATGCTTGAGCATCGTGCCGAAAAGCGGAGGAATCCGTCAGTCGTGCGGCAGTCGATCGCGCATGCAAGCACGCCAGTTTCGGAGAGAATCGGTGTTTCTTTGTGTACACGGCGGTAAGCTAAGTACATACATGCGACACATGTGCTGTTAACAGCGGGAGGGCCACTTGTCTTCTCTATGTGCTGGGGGACCCGCTCGCGTGCACAGTGTCGTTACCGCACGGCCGCTTCATGACTTTACGAGGACAGAACGGATCGGAGTCGGGAGCAAAGCGGAATGTGTGCATGCCTATGCAGCAAACAGAATTAAACGTATCACGTGTCTATATACGAAGCGTCTAGAATATATCCTACGGCGCTACACTGTACTTCTCGGCACCACTGGCTGTCATAACTCGGGATTTGCGGTAAACCCGGTTCAGGTGATTATATATCCGGCCTTTAGACCCATTTACCGCGACATTTTGCATCCCGTGCTCGTCTGGGTGTAGTGTAAAGCTGTGAAAAATCTCTTTTCATCTCCCCAATATTTCGCAATTTCTTTCACGATGTCCAAATCTTGTTCCAACTCTCCCGTATTTTCGGATCCCCTAAAATTCTCGTAATTTCTGTTCAATTTTGTCCAACATCGTGTCAATGCTGTTCAACCTAAACTTCGCCTCATTCGGCTTTTTAATGCCTACGAGCTACTTTAAATAACACCTGCATGTGTGACTGAGCCGTGGATGCCTACACTTTGTCGGACGTCTCTTCCTAAATTTGATCTATCTATCTATCTATCTATCTATCTATCTATCTATCTATCTATCTATCTATCTATCTATCTATCTATCTATCTATCTATCTATCTATCTATCTATCTATCTATCTATCTATCTATCTATTGGCACTTTTTGAACGCCCCTCGCTCTTTCGCCAGAAAGTCCCCATTAATCAATCGAGTGACGCGCGGTTTTCAATGCGCTACGTCATCTGATCCAGCCGTCCGTGTGCCTTGATAGGACCAGTTCGTGTTGAGTCTCTGCACAGAGCCGACTAGGAGGCGAGGCACGAAGCCTGCTGTGATGCGTCGACGTCGAAGACGAGTATACCGCGCACGATCGAGTGTCGCCGTCGTCGCCGCCGCCGCGGTACGCCGTGAGTGGACCAACCCCCTCCCTACGCCCCCCAACTCCCGGCACGTGCGTGATCCGGAGCTTTGAAAACGACAGAGAGCGCGACGAGCGCCGTACACCCTGTCCATGAGACATGCGCCACAGCAGCGGAGGGACCACCGGGGTGGCGAGACGCCGATCGTCGTTCCGCCCCCCCCCCCCTTCCACCGCCATTTCACCTGGCCCGCGATCACGACGAAGCCGTGGCTTTCTTGCGTGCACTATACAGCCCCACCAAGCCCCGTTGGGTCACTCGGCGCACTTCGGGGATCACGCGGGCATTCTATACGCGCGGAGACTTGTGTTCAATAACGGCGCGCTGTGTGGTTTGTGAGGCAGCCAAAGCATGGTTGCGCAGGAAACATGCACGATGAGATCACGTTACCTTTCTTCTTCTTTTGTTTTCTTTTTCTATTTTTTTTTCTTCGCGAAAAGAATTCTAATCGCCTCTGTTCGCCGCAGGTGTCCACCATGGTGTTAATTCCCTCCTTCCTTTGAAAGGGGAATGCAAGTGAGTGAGTTCGCATGTGTATAACAAAAGCAGTCACTTACAGCTCTGGATGAGGAGACGCCGTTAGCGAGAACAGTCGTCGTACGTGGACATGTTACAATGAAAGAAGTGAGCGTAATTTATTTACAGAAAGCATGCCTCATGCGCTAGACACGCCACCAAAGCGAGCGAGGCCGGCTGCGTTTGTGAAGTTCGCCTGTTCGGCGACCCGCCTCTCTTGTCCTTTCTTTCTTTCTTTCTTTTTTTGATGTAGCCTGGTTTGTTGAGCTCCCAGCGTATTCCTGGGTTCGTTCTGCACTTCGACACGGCACCACTGCTCTACTGGAGTGCAGCAAGGTGTGAAATTTGACAGTCTGCGGCGCACTTCAAGCAACTTAGGCTTACGGCACAGAACATAGACTTGTGACGCAGTTAGCGAAAAGCAGCTCGGCCGTGTGACGCAGTTCCGCGTGTACTGAATCTTACTGCATTGCAATGCTTACTGGGACAAGTTCGTGACGCTTTTTCTGAGTACGAGCACTATTGTAATTATTTTGTTACTTTTTGGGATGCTGTTACTTTTTGGGACGACGCGCCTGGCGTTGTGACGCAGTTAGCGAGAAGCTTGGAATGCATAGAAATGCCTGGAAATCGGATGTTTTCATCATCATCATCATCATCACCACCACCACTACCACCACCACCACCACCCCGTTTTATGTCCACTGCAGGACGAAGGCCTCCCCCTGCGATCTCCAATTACCCCTGTCCTACGCCAACCGATTCCAACTAGCGCCACCGAATTTCCTCATTACATCGCCCCACCTAGTCTTCTGCCGTCCTCGACTGCGCTTCCCTTCTTTCGGTACCCATTCTGTAACCCAAATGGTCCAAAAACGGTTATCTAACTGGCGCATTACATAACCTGCCTAACTCCATTTTTCTATCTTGATGTCAATTAGAATATGGTCTATACCCATTTGCTCTCTGATCCAAACCGCTCTCTTTCTGTCTCTTAACGTTATGCCTAGCAATATTCGTTCCATCGCTCTTTGCGCGGTCCTTAACTTATACTCAAGCTTTGTCAGTCTCCAAGTCTCTGCCCCATATGTCAGCACTGGTAAAATGCAGTGATTTTACACCTTCCTTTTCAATGATAATGGTAAGCGGGATTCTAAATAAAAAGTACAATTTGCAGCACATTTAGGAGGACCTAAACATAAACGTAATGCTTCTCTTTTTAAGAGGATTAGAGGACGGGACTTGTAGGCTGGAGCTCCAGAGAAGAGCACGCAACCAAATTTTAATACAGGGCGAGCGTATGTATACGATACATCATTAGGAGTGTGTCTCTTCTGAATCCTATTCGACGACTTCTCAGCCTACGCAAATACCAATTGCACGGGTACCTTTTTCTAGTCACGTGATCTATGTGTGGGCGCCGGTTGAGAGAGGCGTTATAAATCATTCTAAGTTATTTAAGAGACTCTACCTGTGGTATGCCTTGAAGGTGGCAAGACAGTGAGATGTGCACTGTGTCATGTATCGGAAAACCGAGAACAGCACATTTGATGGCATTGAGAAAAAAGTGATTAACGTCTAACCACCTCTCCAGATCATAAAGGTAAGCTTGCAGTTTTTGGTGCAGCGTGTGGATGCCGTTTGCAGACGCGAAAAACGCAACATCGTCAGCATAAACGTAAGTAGTTGCTTCTTAATGACATGGCAGTGTGCTCATGAGAATATTAAGAAGCACTGGGGAATGGAGTGAGCCTTGCGGCACGCCTCTCGTTTGCATGTACTTAGAAGAAGAAAAGCTGCTTTTGTAGCAATAGAATTCTCTTTCACCTAAAAATGACTGAATTCACGTTACTATATACCCAGGTGCACCACGTGATGTTAACCGATTTATCAATACAGTGTGCTCCACGGTGTCGTATGCTTTAGCGACATCGAGCGTCACTAAGCCAGCGTATTGCTTATGATGTCGAGTTAGTTGTATTCGGCTTTTTAGGTCGACTTAGACATGTCAGGTGGAGTAGCCGGCCCTGAAACCAATCTGACAGGGACTAAGAATGGAATTATCATTAATAAATTTCGTGATACGAATGTGGAGAAGCCTCTCAATCAATTTTACTACGTTTGATGTAAGCGCAATGGGCCTAATGTTCTCCAATACATACCTTCCTTCTTGTTTCTTCCATATTACTTTGGCAAGCTTCCATTGCAACGGAATCCAAGCATACTTAATTGAATAATTTACCAGGTCTAAAAGAACGTTAGGCGATTCCTGCAACAATATTTTTAGCATTGCATTTGTGACACCGTTAGCGCCAGGGGCTGTATTAGGCAAGTTTAGTACAGTCTCATTTAGCTCAGATAGGGAAATTGGAGTAAAACCACCCGAAGAATCTAATGCAGAATGAATAGCCGGAAGCCGGGTCGTAAATCGATTTTCTAAGCCTTTGGCAATCTCTTCTAGGGTGGCGCTCAATTCTTGAGGGGTCAAAACGATCGAGTCTAATGCTAAGAGTTCTGGTAGCATCTTCCTAGCACGAAGAAATGCGAATAAAGCTCGCTTATTTTTTTAATTTGATAGGTAATCCCTAATGCCTAAGGTAATCGTAATGCCTAATATTATATTCATCTTCGGCTCGATTAACAGTACGCTTAAGTACACCAGCGTGAAACTGATAATTTTTCCAGATTTTTGGGCACTCATTATGCAAAAGCATTTTCCAAGCGGCGTTTCTTTTTCTATAGTCTCGCGTACACTCATCATTCCACTAACTACAAACGGTGCCTTTAGCCGAAAGGATGACAAATCCAGCTTACTTCCGGTTACCCTCGAGAATTGACCAAATGGTTGAAGCGATTTCCTTATCATTGGCATTGGCAAGTTTCGAAACGGCTGAACGTAAGGAAGACTTAAATTTCTTATGGTTCGCATATGTGCGTGCCTGGTAGTCTAAATATGTCATTGGACAAATGACTTCGAATGACACAGGAAGATTATCACTGTTGGTTGCTGAGTCAACCGCTACCCACGACGAAACGTTGATGCCAGCGCTACAGAATGTCAAATCTAACACCCAACGAAAGTGACCTCTAGCAAACATTACTTGTCCTGTGTTTCGCCATGAAAGGTGCGTATCAATAATACACTCCCATAGTCGCTTGCCTCGTAAATCTGTTTTTAGCCCTTACGACACGTGATGCAAATTAAAATCCCCTGTAAACAAAATTTATTTTTCTACAGGCAGCCACAGCCCTATCGCGTTGACGCGTACTTTGCCCACCGGTGGGGAAATACGCGATTATATTTGAAAATGGATGATACCCTGGGAGACATAAATCTATTGCCAAAATTTTTCAGTCGGAATCCATGATTCGATAAGAAAATTTTGCCTTGGGACAAATTTTACTAGAAACAAGTATCAGTAGTCCTTCACCTCACGAGTGTCGATCTAATCGGAAAGACCGAAAACATTTTAAATGAAATGTTTTCTCTGGTGAAAGCCAAGTTTCTTGAAGAAGTATGACATCTGGATTAAGTTGAATAGATAGGCAAGATAAATCTGTTAAATCTGGGAATATAGAGTAACAGTTCCACTGCAGGTTCTTTCAACTGCCCAATGGTGTTGATCGCACAGCAGCGGCAACTGTCGCCTTTAGAACGCTTTCTTTAATCATAGAAGATGGTTGGCTCTATTTTTTTATGTTGATTTCATAACTGTAGGAAGTCGGGATCCCATGCGATTGGGAGCTCGAGTGTCAACTTCCATATCTGTGACACTAACGCTGTCTGAATAAGAGGGCTCATCCTCCCCTGGTTGGAGCAGCGGAGTAGTGTCAGTCAAATGTTCTAGAAATGCAAAAGGCTTCTCTAACTCTTTGCTAGACATTCGAGGTGTGCCATTAGATACTGGGGACTGCATCGGTGCCTTATTGATCTGCATTATTTGCATCATCTGATTTGAAATGATTTGCGCTAAGCAATCATATAGGCTGGATATCAATTTATCTATAGCTTCAGCCATTGCTTTTTCCACAGCAGAGTCAATTCCTTCCGGGAGATTAAGACCCATGCCTGGAGTGTTGCGCGCTGTAACACCATAGCATCCGAAGGCCCTGTCTTTAATAGTTGCAATTGCATATTTTCGGAAGCAGCGACGGCGGTCGATTATTTCAAGAATTTGTATTTCTTGAGCGCGAGCTGAGCAGTTCCAATAGTTTTCTGGGTTTGTTCCCCCACAGAGGCAGCACTTTTGAGATTGTGCAAAGCATTCAGTTGAAGGATGACCATCTCCACAGGTGCGGCAATGCAAGCTAGGCTTACATCCTCCTGTGCTGTGCCCGAATCTCCAACAATTCCGACATTGGATTGGACGCGTCGTGAGTGGTTCTACACGGAACCCAAGAGGCCACACCTATATTTCTGACGGACATGATGTGCCCACAAACGTTGCAATTACTGATTGAATCATCCCGTTACTTCGAAGTGCATTTCAATAGGTCTTCAACGCAGGTCTGGTCGGGTGACCGACACACTACCCCGTCCGAACGGAGGGTCAGGAGATGTACGGTTGCGGAGCCGATTTTGAACGCCCAACACCGCTTCGAAGCCATAACAAGGACACCCCCCCCCCCCCCCCCCCCCACCTGCTCCAAGTAATATTCTCTATTTCGATCAACGTTCTTTTTTTAGCGCTTCTAGAATTGTTAAGGTTAAGCAGCTTGCCTACCAAATTCAATAGTAAGCATGTTTCTGTTTACTTAATAATGACTTGGCTCTTGTTAGGCGCAACATATGTAAAATAGTAGGATAATAATGCGAACAGTGTTTCGTTAACTGAAAGTGCAGACAGTGGGTGAACAGTGCGGCCAGTTTCGGTATTGGCGAAAAGGGTCGCCATGACACTGGCAGCCAAATAACAATTTCAATACCTTTTGCGTATGCCGCTCTATCTTTCGAGCATACACAGCAATAAAGTAAGGTGGCACAATTATGTGTGGAAATAAAATGTGCTTTCGGATATTTTCTTTTCCGGCGTCTTATATCTTTATTTAGTCGCTTCATTTGTTGCGCCTTCCTTGCGCGGTCCTTTCGCTCCTATCGCATAGAGGAATGCCTATCGCTTCGGCTGCCATTCCATTGATTCCATTTCTATGCTCCTGCCGCTTCCCATGCACATGCACGTTGTTTCGTGTGCTCTGCAGTTAACAATTTTCTTTCTGTGCTCGCGCACGTTCTGACGATTTCGCAAAACCTGAGGAAAGGGCACAAGGCGTGCTGCATGGCTCGTTGCTGTGGCGACTCGGGGAGGAACAGCAGTGCGAAATTTTTCCTTTCCCGGTGGACGAGAGGTAAGCACACTTTGTTCTGCAGTCGTTATGAAGAAACGAGCGATAGCTTTATCAAAACAGCTACAGGACGAAACGTAAGGTCTTCCGCGGCTGTTCTCAAGTGAGTATTGCTTTTTGGTTTGGCGTGGAGCATTTTTCTGCGGTGTTGTAAGAAACTGAAGCTACCTTTTGACAGTTGCACATGGGCCGATTGATGCTAGCTGACGCACAGACGGAAATTTCGCTTCGGTATATAGCTGCAGTGGCTCTTCAGTTCTTTTAAGGAGTATTTGCAGGAAGTATATGAAGGTTTGCTGCGCAAACTGGTTATGCTGGAAAGCATTCCGATGACCGGTTTTTTTGTTGTGACATTACCACCTTTGAATGCTCATGAACACGGCAGAAGTCAACAAGAAAATTAATTGCGTAGCGGTCACCGTTAGCGTTTTGAATTACAAGAAGTTCGCGTTAACTGCGCGACGACCGAGGTGCGTTTCACTTTTCAACCTGTGACTAGGACAGATCTTTTTCCGCCGCTTCTACGTACTCTCAACTTTGGTTTCGTTTTTAGGTGCTCATTAATCGTGCCCACGCGGTACTTTGCCCCACTTTTCAGATGTGACAAATGGCGAAGTTACATTAAATGGGAAGTCTGGCGGGGCTGACGTGGGAGCAGACGTACAACGGCTACGGCCTCTGCTCGGACCACGTCAGAGGAAGGGACTACGCCGACTCTGTCTGTTGTGGTCGGGTGTGCCTACTCTTGGAGTGCAAGAACGGTCCCTGATCGATGAAGGTGAGGAAAACAAGTTCTTAGTGGTTGCGAAGTTGTGCTCCTGTAGTCGTACAGAAGTGATTCGACAGAGCTCGGCGCAAGTGCAATGAGCAATGCGAGCGCAGCCTTTTCCACGTCGTCTGCTATGGCCCCGGGAGCCGTGTGACGTTACACAGCGAAATTTGTTCCGCGTGCGCCAGGAAACTCCGTGCTTGTCAGTTTCTCTTCATCGCTTGCTCGACAGCGCTGCCTGAAATTCCCGATTATAGACTAAACTAAAAAATCAAAACGTTTTCGCTCGCAATAAGCAAATTCACGTCCGTAAAAAAGTGGCGCCGTGCTTGGCGCTACAGCATAGGATACGACGAAGCCAGTTCTTGCCGCGCGCTGCCGTCTTATCCCTAAGTTTGGTTTGCGGCTCGATAGCAGAAATTCTTCCGGAGTAAAAATTGCGATGCTCAGTTGCCAAGCAGATTTAAACTATTGGTAGTTGTTCTCTTATGGGTATTCTGCAAAAATAAAAAAAGGCCAAAGTAAATAAAACGCTCAATTACCCAATCCTTAACAAGACGAATCAAAAACTTTCATCGACTAAGGAAACTAGCTCTAAAAAACAATGCCTACTATTCTTAGCCAGCTATTGAGAAACCAACAATGCTGAACATGTTACAGGAATAAATAGGAGCACTAAAACTTGAAACTTTGCTTATTAAAATTTGGAGGCACATTTCTACTTGAAATCCTGCAACCCAAATTTATTCAGAGCTGAGCTACATGGATTGAAAGTACTGTTTTACGAAAACAGTTATTCTGTTTTTTTTTTTTTTGCTCGCGGGCACTAGATTTTTGATTATGAACTGGCTTTTCATGTCGTGTTTCCATAAATGCATAGCGATGTCACGTGGCACGCAGTTGTCGCCAGTGGAATTCACTTTGCAATGGAACATGACAGGACACTGCGCTTGTCCTGTGCCTGTGTGTGTTGTGTTCCATTGCACAACGTGTAATTTTGGCGAAAACCTACAACTAGCCCAGCAAGATGTTATAATGAAGTATCTGTCTTTACATGTTCTACACCTGGGCCAGAAGTGGAAAATACACTCACCAGAGACCGCGGACATCGTCAGCCCACTCAGAAATGATACACAAAGGTATCGCAAGTCGGCGCAAGTTAAGGAGCTGCCGAAAGATTAGCACGGGGGAAGCGCTACAGAAGTTGATGTGTCATGTGAGTCTAGAGTTCTACCAACTCTTGCGGAGCCAGATGGCTCTCCAATATCTCAATAGGTAGGGAAGGACATGAAATGTTTTCTGGAGCACGTTGGCGTGGTCGCGCACTTGTGCGGTGTGACCACTGTACTGAAATATAAGCTAAACAGCAGTCTGCTCTACTATAAAAAATATTTTACTCAGCTAAGTGATATGTAGACCTGGTGCAGCAGTCCTGCCATCCATGGCTTATGCCGCACATGAATGACATTAATCTTGATCGAAAAAAAAAAAAAAACTGGGTGTGAGAAAGACCGCTGCAACACGGAAGCTCCGAAGCTTAAAAATTAAGAAGCATGACTGGCCCCTGATTAGCCTGCCTTTACAAAATATTTCGGCATATTTCGATATTTGCATATCCATCGTGCAGCGTATTCTTTGCGCAGCCAATCATAGCTCCCACACTTGCACCCTCCTCTTTAAACATCATTACATAGCCACCATACGCAGATCTTGGGATGCTAGAATATTCTTGAGCTTACTTCAATAAAGCTGTGCAAGTGTACTAATGTTGCTCGACACTCTTGACTTCAGTGGCTACATTACTGTGACAAAAGTTAGTGGGGGGGAAGGAAGTGGCGGGAGGGCTAACCTTAACAAGCAAAGAAAGCATCCTGTGCCAGAAAGGAATGTTCTAGAAAAGTGGTAATGCTATTGCCTCCTTATTTTGTCGACATCGAAATTCTCATGACGGATGACCTCCAGCGAATGATTAAATTCATAACACAGCTCTAACACCTGTCCTATGCTTCAAACAGGTCGCACAAAACAGCCTAGACTTTAGTTAGGTCAACAAAAAGAGCCCGCACAGCTACCATCGTCACTCGCTTTCTTTAGGTAATATGAGAAATATTAGAACGATATCTGTAGAATATCCTGATCGAAAACTGAACTGATAACGCATAAGAATATTAAATTTGTTGACCTAATCTGTTAGGCATCTCAGTTAGTTTCTCGATTACTTTACTGAAGAATGACAACACGCAGATGGGTCGGTAATTCGTCAATAGTGAACGATCTCCTTCTTTCAAAACTGTCGTAACTTTGGCGCGCTTGAGTTCACGAGGAAACGTCACCATTGTAAATATTAAATTAATAACATCCTCAAGGAAATTAGATTGGAGAAGCAATTATATTATATGGCATGGCCCAATATTGTCAAGACCGGCACGTGGGATCTTTAGATTATTATTTACAGAGATCACTTCATCAGGAGTAGTGGGAAACACGTAAAAGGAATGGGAGGCGTGTCACTTGGTAATCAAAAACCTTGTCCGAAGCTTAGCTGTTCGAGAAGTCACTAAAGAGTTCTGCAATATCACGAGGGTTTGAATGTTCATTGCCACTGTGGTATATTCTAGTTACGGTTTCTTGGTTGTTGTTTCTGTTTAGGAAAGAGTTTACGATTTTCTATTTTTTATCAGCGTTGTTCCCGCACTCCAATATATTCTGTTGAAAGTGACTTCATTTTGCTCTTCTCAGCTGTGCGCAGATATAGTTGCAGTATTTCTTGTGCCGGGCTGTCAATCTAACAATAAAGAGTTCTTTTTTTTTCTTTTTTTTTTAATTAAAGATTCTCGCGTCTTCGCATTGCTTTGAGTAATCTGACAGTAAGCCAGGGGTTTTGCGGCGACGCTAGTACCTTCTTGCATTCTTTCTTGTGGAAATGGAAATTTTGTAATAATATAGTAAAAAAACTCGAGAAACCTTGTTGAGGGTCGTTCGTTTCTTTTACTGTGCACCAGTCTGCCTTTGTTGCGGCTTGGAAATTTTTTTTTTCTTTATCAAGAACAAGTATGTAGTAGAATATGGTAGAGGTAAAAGGAATGGAAATAATCTTCGGAAATATGGGACACTGGTCAGTGATGTCATTAGTAATGTTGTACTCGCACCGCTGGCGCGAGTTGTTGGGAACTCGGCGCTGACGCCCGTTGTTGCACCTGGGTCGCAAGCCCCAAGGGTAGCGTTGGCCTGGCGGCCTGGGGTACAACTGGAAGCATCCGAAGGTCCCGGCAAAGCATGAGTCGACTGGCAACAACAAAACAACTTGTTTATTCTAACATCGCAAAGAGTTGGCGGTCAGGTTGACCGAAGTAGAGAGACGGGAGAGCACGTTGCTCAACAGAAGAAATCGGAGCCCTCCTTTGGCGTCCGGGGGCAGCTGCTTTTATACTCTCGCAGTTGAGGGCAGGAAGGAACCCCTCTATAGACGAGCACGTGACTGTGCCGCTCGGACACAATGGGATAAGGTGACTCATACTGTCGTGTCGCCGCCGGTCGGGCACAATGGGGAGGAGAAGGTGGCTCACACTGTCGTGTCGGCGCCTGTCAGACCCCCTCGCTTCACAGTTGTTGGGAGCTCCTCTCCCCGGCTGCCGCGCTTCGACAAGCGTGGGCACCAATATGCACATACACTCACACACGCACATGAAGACACGTGGCATCGGAACATGCCTGGACGCGCTTGGCGGGGAGGCGTAGCGGCGACGCCGAACGGGCCAAAATGTCTGCCGCTCTGTTGCAGCCGCGCCGGCTAAACCGCGCGTCGTAGGCGAAACGTAACAGACCGCCCCGCCGGGGGAAGGAGATCCCGATGGACAGGGGACTGCATCCGCTGTCCGGAGGGATGTCGCTCGATGATGCTCATAACCGAAGTCGGGCGTCCCTCGACGTTTCTTGAGCGCAGCGCACAGAGAAGGCCTCGTTCTCTCGTTCAGGTTCGCACAGGACACTGCAAAGTGACTTCGGGAGAGTTCACATGTTTGTTCTCGTTCCCGGCAAGCGTTAGAACTACGCTGAAACTCAACCGCTCAGTCAGCAAGCACGGCACAACCCTCACTAAGCCATGCCAGGCTTTTTCCCCTTCTATACCACTGCCTAGTTCCTTACAGTAGTCTAGCAGCACTTAGAACGCGTCCACAAATTGGAAAATTACACTAGAAAGCATGTCATCACTTTGAAACACTAAACAAAAGCAATATGTTAAAAATCCTGCCTCAGGAAGAAAAACATCAGTAACAAACAATTTTGAGGCTGATTCCTACGTTAGGGGCTTCGACTTAAGCCATCGGCGTTACCGTTGAGACTCCCCTTTTTGTAACGCACCTCAAAGGAATATTGTTGCAAAGCGAGGCTCCAGCGCAGGAGGCGGCCATTTTTGGGAGAGATGGTCTGCAGCCATTGGAGAGGGCAGTGATCCGTCTCAATGATAAACCTCGAGCCGGCTAGATAGCATGACAATTTCTGAACGGCCCACACGAGACATGCACACTCTTTCTCGGTGGCGCTATACGCCTGCTCACGACTGGTCAGCTTACGACTAGCATACAGGACGGGGTGTTCTACTTCTCCATTTTCCCGTTGGCACAGTACAACGCCCATGCCTCGCTCACAAGCATCGCACTGAACAACGAACCCTTTTGTATAGTCTGGCGATCGTAGCACAGGCTGGCTTGTTAGGGCACTCTTTAGGGCGCTAAAAGCTCTTTCCTTTGTCTCGTCCCAGACGACTGTTTGAGGCTCTGTTTTTCTTAGAGCATCCGTCAGGGGAGCCGCGATATCAGAGTACCTGGGGATGTACCTCTGATAGTAGCCGGCGACACCTAAGAACGACCGAATATCGGTCTTCGTGCGCGGTTGCGGGAAGTCTCGCACAGCGGCCACCTTTATTTCAGAGGGGCGGCGACGACCCTGACCAATCACGTGACCGAGGTAGACAACCTCGGCCTGTGCTAACTGGCACTTAGGAGCCTTGACTGTCAAGCCCGCTTCGCGCAGGCGGGTTAGCACTGCCCGCAAGTGTGCCATATGCTCAGACCAGGATGCGGAGAATATCGCTACGTCGTCTAGATACGGTAAAGCGAATTCTTGCTGTCCCCGCAACACTTTATCCATGAGGCTTGAAAAACAGTATGGCGCGTTCTTCAAACCAAAACTCAACACTTTAGGATGGAATGTTCCCATTGGTGAAATGAAAGCCGCATACCTACTAGCCTCTTCTGTAAGTGGAACCTGCCAATAACCCCTGACAAGATCTAGGGTGGAAATAAACTGAGCGCTACTAACTTTCTCAAGGCGCTCCTCGATGTTAGGGATCGGATAAATTTGATCCTTAGTGCGGTAGTCGACGCAAGGACGAGGTTCCTTGCCCGGTACCTCAACTAAAATCAAAGGGGAGGTATAATCACTCTCACCTGCCTCAATAACACCGAGCTGTAGCATTTTCTTTACCTCAGCCTCCATAATATCGTTCTGGCGGGGTGACACCCGATACGCCTTGGATCGTACTGGCTCTGGGGAGGTAAGTTCTATGTCATGAGTAAGGACAGAAGTCCTACCAGGCCTCTCAGAGAACAGACCTTGAAACTCTTGTAAGAGCTGGTGTAGTTCGGTTTTCTGCTCACGCGACAGCGGTGCTTTACTGATAAGGTCACTAATGACTTGACCGGTGTCTTCCCTGTTCGTCACTGAGCCTAGTCCCGGAAGCTCGACCGGAAGCTCTTCAGGAACGTTTACCATCATGCACACCACTGCTTCCCTTTGTTTATAAGGTTTGAGCAGATTACAGTGGTAAACTTGCTGTGCTTTCCGCTTTCCTGGCAGACTCACCACGTAGTTAACGTCCGACAGTTTCTGAACAATTCGTGCTGGGCCCTCCCACTGCACGTCTAGTTTGTTGTTTAGCGATGTGCGCAATATCATGACCTCATTGCCCACCTCAAAACGACGGGCCCTGGCGGTCCGATCATAATAAACCTTGGCCCTCTGCTGGGCCTTTGCCATTGCTTCACCTGACAACTCCTGTGCCCTTCTTAAGCGTTCGAGGAGCTTAAGCACGTACTCCACCACGACTGGGTCGTCGCCCCTGCCTTCCCACGATTCTCGAAGCATGCGAAGCGGAGATCGAAGCGAGCGACCGTACACCAGTTCAGCTGGCGAAAACCCCGTAGCCGCATGCGGCGCGGTCCGTAATGCAAACATCACCCCAGGCAGACACAGCTCCCAGTCAGTTTGATGTTCAAAACACAATGCTCTCAACACGCGCTTCATGACGGAGTGGAGCTTCTCAACGGAATTCGACTGTGGGTGGTACACTGAGCTGTGTAACAGCTTTACCCCACACCTTTCGAGAAAAGTTGTCGTCAAAGCGCTAGTAAACACTGTGCCCTGATCTGATTGGATTTCCGCAGGAAAACCAACTCGCGCAAATATGGACAGTAGTGCATTGACTATCTCAACTGAGCTGAGTTCTTTAAGCGGCACTGCTTCAGGGAACTTTGTCGCTGGGCAGATCACAGTCAAAATGTGTCTGTACCCCGTGGCTGTTACCGGCAGAGGTCCCACTGTATCAACAACGAGCCGTCTAAAAGGCTCCGTAATGATAGGTACCAATCTCAACGGCGCCCTCGATTTGTCCCCTGGTTTGCCCACCCGCTGACAGGTGTCACATGACCTTACGAAATGGTCTGCGTCCCGAAAACACCCTGGCCAATAGTACTCTTGCAAGAGACGGTCCTTAGTTTTCTTAACTCCTAGGTGTCCGGACCACGAACCCCCGTGCGACAAGCGCAACAGATCCTGACGATAGCATTGAGGCACGATCAGCTGATCGAACTCCACTCCTCGGCGGTCTAGATACTTCCGGTACAGGACTCCACCTCTTTCCACAAAACGCGCATTTTTCCTGGCGATACCTTCCTTGACATTGCAGCGCACGTTTTCTAGGCTGCCATCCTTTTTTTGCTCGGCTATCAAAGCCGACCGGCTGACTTTTAGCAACCTATTAAGTCCGTCTGACGTAGGCGCGATGAGGAAATCTGCAGATAGCTCTTCTAACTTTCCCGCATCGGGAATTTCCTCTCCAGTATCTGGTGCCTTTAACGTTACAGACTCTATTTTATTCAGTTCAGGCGTGCTCTGAATATCAGCTTGCTGCGCCTCTGACCCTTTCTCATTGTTCGATAACGTCGGCCCCGCAACTACCGCCTTTGCAGCGAGCTCCCGAACCTTCGATCTGGTTAAGGCCTGAACGCTAGCCTCACCAAACAAAAGCCCCTTCTCGCGCAGGAGGTGATCGGACCTGTTCGAAAATAGGTACGGGTACTGAGGGGGCAGCATAGATGACACTCCGGCCTCCGTTTCAAGTGCTCCGAAAGGTCCTTCAATAAGCACTTTTGCTACCGGCAGACACACGCTATGAGCTTCCACGGCTTGCTTGATCCATGCGCACTCGCCCGTGAACATATCGGGTTCTACGTAGAACGGGTGAACTACATCCATCGTAGCTGCGGAATCGCGAAGCACTCGGCACTCTTTCCCGTTCACGAGGAGGTCTCGCATGTAAGGCTCGAGAAGCTTCATGTTCTCGTCAGTGCTGCATAATGACAAAAACACAACTTTTGTTTTTGTTTCCGGACACTGCGCCGAAAAGGGACCCGGCTTCTGGCACGTATAACAAATGCGCGCTTGCCTCGTCTCGAACCGCTTTCTGCGTTCGGCTTCGGCTGCCGCCGTCTCCTTAGGTTCGGTCGCACTGCTTTCACTCGCATCCGCACTACGTGTGTTCCCCTTTGCTCTCATGGGTGTGAACTTCGGCCTCTCAAACTTCGAGCCAAATTCACCCTTTTGACCGTCCTTAGCTCCGCGAGCCCGACGCGTCACAAACTCCTCGGCTAGCTCAGCGGCTTTAGCCACCGTACAAACGTCTGGCCTATCCCAGACCCAGTACCGCACGTTCTCAGGTAACCGACTATAAAACTGTTCCAGCCCGAAGCACTGCAGAACTTTATCGTGGTCACCAAACGCTTTCTCTTCTTTGAGCCACTCCTGCATGTTTGACATTAGCCTGTACGCAAACTCTGTGTATGACTCACTTCTGCCTTTCTCATTTTCCCGAAACTTCCGACGGAACGCCTCCGCTGACAGCCTGTACGTTTTTAGCAGACTCGATTTCACTTTGTCGAAATCCTCTGCCTCCTCTCTATCCAAGCGAGCGACTACGTCGGCCGCCTCGCCGGGTAACAAAGTGAGCAAGCGCTGTGGCCACGTTTCCCGAGAGAACCCCTGCTTCTCGCACGTTCGCTCAAAGTTAACCAGGAACAAACCAATGTCCTCTCCAAGCTTAAACGGCCGCATCAGGTCAGTCATTTTGAACAATACGCGTTCTCCTGCACCGTGTGCCTGACTTCCATTACGAGCGCGTTCCATCTCTACCTCGAGACGCTTCATTTCCAAAGCGTGTTCGCGCTCTTCTTTTTCTTTCTGCTCTTTAAGTTCGCGCTCCTGTCTTTTTGACCTCTCCTCAATAGTCTCAAGGCATTCCGACAGCTCGTCATCCTCAGCCTCTAACTCAAGAATAGCCTTTAGCAGTTCTGGTTTTCTGAGTTTGTCCGAGACATCCAGACCCAACTCTCTTGCAAGCTCCAACAATTTCGGTTTGCGCAACGACTTCAAATCCATGGCTGCTCTGAATGCTGCTTTCTCTACTGCCTATTATTGTCTTGCCGCAATCTAACCCGGCAGCAACGACAACCACAATTACCAGCTCTGTTTCTTACACTAACAAAAGCCTGGCAAAGCTCAGAAGAAGAAAGTCCCGCACTCACCAAACCTCGCAGCCAAGAATTCAGCGCAGTCGTTCCGCTGCAGGCAACCAGTCATCACACATGGCTCGTTGCACTGCTCCCGGATGGTCGTTGAGCTGCTCAGCATACAGTCAACTGCATCTCTTCGCTGCTGGCCTCCGTTGTCGCGATCTCACCGCTGGCAGACAGTTGTTGTACTCGCACCGCTGGCGCGAGTTGTTGGGAACTCGGCGCTGACGCCCGTTGTTGCACCTGGGTCGCAAGCCCCAAGGGTAGCGTTGGCCTGGCGGCCTGGGGTACAACTGGAAGCATCCGAAGGTCCCGGCAAAGCATGAGTCGACTGGTAACAACAAAACAACTTGTTTATTCTAACATCGCAAAGAGTTGGCGGTCAGGTTGATAGAAGTAGAGAGACGGGAGAGCACGTTGCTCAACAGAAGAAATCGGAGCCCTCCTTTGGCGTCCGGGGGCAGCTGCTTTTATACTCTCGCAGTTGAGGGCAGGAAGGAACCCCTCTATAGACGAGCACGTGACTGTGCCGCTCGGACACAATGGGATAAGGTGACGCATACTGTCGTGTCGCCGCCGGTCGGGCACAATGGGGAGGAGAAGGTGGCTCACACTGTCGTGTCGCCGCCGGTCGGGCACAATGGGGAGGAGAAGGTGGCTCACACTGTCGTGTCGGCGCCTGTCAGACCCCCTCGCTTCACAGTTGTTGGGAGCTCCTCTCCCCGGCTGCCGCGCTTCGACAAGCGTGGGCACCAATATGCACATACACTCACACACGCACATGAAGACACGTGGCATCGGAACATGCCTGGACGCGCTTGGCGGGGAGGCGTAGCGGCGACGCCGAACGGGCCAAAATGTCTGCCGCTTTGTTGCAGCCGCGCCGGCTAAACCGCGCGTCGTAGGCGAAACGTAACAGTAAGAATGCCTGCTACGGGTGGGACTAAAAGGTTACGTAATACGCGATCAATCAGTGAGTTTCCACCGTCGCGAGAGTAACGTGTTGGTTACTAGTGACGTAACTATGATAGCAACTAGAATGTGTTGTGCAGTTAAGGGACGTTGTGTCACTCAAGTTTACGTTTATGTCGCCCATAATTAACACGTTCTTGTTTTCAGATGATAACGACTTTTATACATCTAAGGCACTACAGAAATCGCTTATGGAAGTGAAAGATGAACGATAAATGCAACCCAAAGCAAAATTCTTGTTGTCAATGTTAAGAAACGAACGATCGAATTCTACCCAAACGGTTTCACAGTTACATAAGTTTAATGCGAGATCGTGTCGTCGCTGAACGCTAAGTCTGCCAAAACATAGATGGCTGCTTCACCATGGTTACTTGAGTGTCTGTGTGTACTCTGATGTGTAATTGGGGAAGCACAATACATCTTTCTCATCGTCGCAGAGCCAAGTTTCTGTGACGCAAATGGTGAAAAATGATTTGGTGATCGTAGAAAGGAGAATCTGAATATCAGCCTAATGCTTTTGCATACTACGCGCATTGAAATTAATAAGCGAGCATGAACTGTTAGAAAAATATTGTTCTAAATCAGTTGTTTACAGGTACGATGACATACTGGTTCAATATCAGTAATAAACTAAAGAAAAAATGTGTGCGCGATAAAAGAGAGGTCGGATTCGCTGGCGATGTGGCAGACTGGGCTATCGGCAGTTTTCCTGGCCTTGATTAGACAGTTGTCAGTCCACAGGAACTTCCAATTGTTGGCTTTCTTTAGAGCGAGAGCCTCGGTGACTAGTGACTTGTTTTTTGTTTATTTTTTGCGTCAAGTGGTCATTTACGTAGGCTGGGCTGTTGATTGCGGCTATGATGCCAAGATCACCAAGACAGACACAACTTAGCGTTACGCGATTTACTAATGAATTCGTTTTTCTTTGAACGCGAGCAGAACAGAGAAATTACGTTCTTTGTTTCCTTTGCTTTCGTGGGAATACGGTGCACAATGGTCAACTTCGGCAGGCGTAAGAAGGCATCCGTTCTTTCTCCCGAGTTCTCGCAATATTGCTACAGTTTTCCCCCTACGTGAGGGGAATGCCCTTGATTTCTACATTATTAATTCTCGAGCACTTTTTCTTCGAGCGTGCGCAGTTGTCACACTTCAATGCTGCTGCTGTCGTCGTCGTCGTCGTCGTCGTCGTCGTCGTCGTCGTCGTCGTCGTCGTCGTCGTCGTTGTTGTTGTTGTTGTTGTTGTTGTTGTTGTTGTTGTTGTTGTTGTTGTTGTTGTTGTTGTTGTTGTTGTTGTTGACCCGCGGCCCGGTATTTCACTATCTCCGGGAGCGGCCCACACTCACATTATTGTTGACGCACAAACACGAAAAATACATGGAAACCTTGATTGATTTATTTCTTTTATTATCATTTAATATTAGTAATATTAGGGGCGGAGTGCTTGGAGCCTGCTTCACCTCCGCGCAGGGCAGCCCGGTATTGCACTTCCTCCGGGATCGGCCCAAATTTATTGCCCACGGACGCGACAAATGCATAGGGGGAGGGGGGGGGGGGGGTAGAGGTATACAGCTTCGCTGTAAAGAAAAAATGCAAACATGGAGCGCAGCCTTTTCTCACGACTTTCTCTGGTGCTCTCTCCGTTCAGGGAACAAGCCGGTCACGCGTTTCTAAACAAGCGATAGCCGCTCCGCGTAGCGGCCTTTTTTTTTTTTTTTTGCACAAATCACCGCGCAGCCAATGATTGCGCGCCAACGACGGTGTCGTCATGTGTGGGCCGCCTCGCGTCGAGGGGTTCATCGCGCTACTGCAACGCACTATCCGGATACGCTCGCGCGGCGGCCCGCGCGGTGTTGTTCTCCGTAAGCGTCGTTGCCTTCGCTTTTGTTTAAAAAAAAAAATGCCTTCCCGTTTCTCACTTTATTCCCCTCCGTCCCCCGTACCTTCCTATGTGGGCCGACGTCGATCTCTTCCGAAGTGTGACGAATTTTTGCGCAGCAGCAGCACGACTGTTACGTCACCTGATTGTTTTTTAGTGACTCCCGAGCGCACGCGAAACGCGGTGCTTGAGGGGGGAAACTGCTTCACGGCGTGCGGGTCGCTGTCACGACGATCTCGCGTGGAGGTCTTGCCGACTGCGAGAGCTGAACTCTAAAAATCGTGACCAAAGTAAGACAGTGAGCGAAGAGATGCGGATGTGTGTTACGCGGTCTTTATTTATTTATTTATTTATTTATTTATTTACTTATTTATTTATTAATTACACGCTCAAGACCGCGAAGGCATATTACAGAGGGGACTGGGGTAAAAAAGAACGAAAGTTTACAAAGCAATAAAGAACAAAGGAAGGCGGCAAGTGAAGTAGCTATAGTCATGTGAATCCCGAAGTTGTGGTGTCGACTATGGCCGTGCGGTATTGGTGCGTTGTCTTAAATGGCAACCATCGCGCCGGCAGGGTGGAATTCCATTCTTCACAGGTCCCGAGAACAAAAGACTCATGACAAGTTCTAGTGCCACACTGCAAAATTCTAACTTTGTGGTGATGACCACAAAGGTGAGGTGAGATTTAGATAGGGGGGTGAAGTAAGATTATCGCGCAGATATGAATTCTGGAGGTAGATTTCGCATGAATCGGAGCTAGGCGAAAGGGTTTGCGACGAGCAGAAACCGGCGGACGTTGTAGGATATTCCTTCATACAAGTTACGCTTGCCGTACGATTATAATTTCTTCAGATGAAGCGCGGGGCATTCTCTTGAACACGTTGGAGAGATTGGGTTACTCTTTCAGCATACGGCTTCGGAATTGATGAAACATGTTTCATTTTACTTGTAATTAACGTCTTGTATAAAATTAACTTTAATTATGACGGAGCGCAAGAGAAGTTTCGACGGATACAACCTAGCATGCGATTAGTTTTATTCATAGCGCTGTCGATGTGTGAAGATCAAGAAAGTGCAGAGGGGAACACCTAGGTATAGGTAAGATAGGTAAGTTCCAAGGTATAGGTAAGTTCCAAGGTAGTATTTTTGAGGTAACAGGTCGTAAGAGGAAGTTCACGACAGGTTACACGCATGGTCTTCCGCTTAGGTGGTGGTAGTGGCATTAACCACAATTTGCACCAGTTATAGACAGCGTTAATGTCATTTTGCAGGATGTTAGTATCAGCGATGTCAAAGATATCATAAGAAATAACGCAATCGTCGGCAAGGAGATAAATCTTAGAAAAAATTTCATTAAATCGTTAAGAGGAAGCTTTAGCTCGGGCCCAACTCCGACGCGGCCTACACAAATACATGTAAAACGCAAAAACCATTTTCTGAGATAACCCCTTGACCAATTTTAATGAAACTTGTTGTATTTGGGAGCGAAAGTTAAATTATAGCGACCCTTGGAAGCGGAATTTCGATTTAGGGCCTGAATTCTGTGAAAACATTTTCAAGAATTCGAATGTTCGAAAATGATAGACACATGAATTTTATAAATTAATAGCCCTGCATGAAAAATAGATATCGCGGGTCTGTCAATGGCACCCGTTAGATGATTCAAAGCGGAAAAATTCTATATGCCAATTTATATCTTACGTGAATTTGTTACTTTGTGTACAAGGGTTCTGCGAAAGCTTTATTCCCATATTAGTGAATGTCTTTAGATTGATGTGTAACATATGAATTTTGTCCGCTTTAAATGTACTATCAGATTCAATTAACATAATTATGATATAATCTTTCCTTGCTGAGTTGGAGAGTTGTAAACTGGATAGTTACCCTTTCTGAAAATTTTCAATTTTTGCGAATCCTTAATAAAAAAATTGACGATCTAAACCAAAAATCGGAAACCACCAGTCACTACATTTTAAGTTTTTATTTTGTGTGCAACAAACCTCGTCAGAATTGGTGCAGTGGTTGCCGAGAAAAATGAATGCTCCTTTTACATGTATTTAGGTAGGAGCACCCGAGCTAAAGCTTCCTCTTACCGTAAATTATAAAGAGAAGAGGACCTAAACCTAATGCTTGAGAAACGCCAGATCCAACCGGGCTAAATAGACAGAAGTGGTTAACAGATGCAACGAGCTGTGATCGATCAATGAGTACTCTATGCATGTAAACAGGTTAGGGTCTAAATTTAGTTTGCTAAGCTTTAAAATGGGTATTTTGTGAAATCCATGGTCCAAATCCCGAAGGGACGCTTTCTCTAAGACCTCCGGTTTCTCCATTTCTCAGCTCCTGTCTGGTGTTTCTCTGCCTCTTACTTCTCTGGGGGACCAAACCCGTTGAGACGGGTCTAAAAATGTTCTACTTATTCACGCCGTCGTTAGCCCCCCCCCCCCCCCCCCATCCAAATTAGGTCCCTACAATTCTCACCGTACAGGTCTTTCCTAACGCGAAGCTTTCGTTGCCTCTTCTCTCGACTTTCCGGATGCTGCAGCTGCTGTGGTCTTGCTTGTGCGCCGCTGGACTTCTTGCAACGCCACCAGATGGCGCGCAGTTTCACAGTTTGTGCGTACGGCACATGCTGTGCTTGCTTTCCCGTGCGACAAAAATGCAATTGCTCGGCTGTGGAGGTCGCGTGCTGGGCTGTGATAGTGTAAACGTTACAATCGTCCATAGCCTGAAGAGAGCGCTTGGAGCTGACGTTTCAACAGCGTGCTGGCCACGTATGCAGAAGGAGCACGTAAACATGCTCCAGCAAAATGACTCCACAAGCGTGCACTCAGCGTCGAGGACACCCAGGCCCCAAAGAAGCGTCGCGCGGAACAGGGGCGTCTTCGCTACGCAGCGAAACGGGGTGCAGGCCGCGAGTGTATGTATACAATGTATGCATACAATTATAATAATTAGTTGAATTACGTACAACCCCATAATTCAGTTAATGTTTAATCTTCTGCCACGACGCGATGTGCCATGGGAGCTCACCCTCTCGAACATTATGAACAATCACGCACAACAACGCCTCAAGCAAACACGCCTTCCTGTGTGTTCTGTGGACTATACGCAGACAAACAGCAGTGGTGCACTCAAGGTAACGTTTAACATGAACTCGGCACTCTTGTATTGAACGAAACAGTGAAGAAATTACACATACGCCGTCAAAGTTACCGCTATTTAACGTCATTCAAAGTGTACAAAACTTCTCTTACATCGACTCCCACAAGAGCGTGGTTACGAGCAGTTCGCGTCAACGAACTTTTTTAAGCGTTTTAGGGTTCTTTGACCTGGCTACTAAATCCAACCTCGCCTATCGACGGAAGAGCACTCGTCACTGCTTTGGAGACGAACTTCAAGTACAACGCTACTTGGACGCCATAACAGGAAACCCCCTCATTTGCTCTAAGTAATATTCTCTATTTCGATAATCATTTCCTTTAGCGCTCGCGACAATTGTTAAGCTCAAGTATCATTCCTAACAAGTTCGATATTAAGCATATTTCTTTTTACTTAATCATGACTGTGCTCTTGTTGGACATAACCTATGTAATAGAGTAGGACAATATTGTGAACAATGCTTCGTTTCTGAAAGGTATCGCCACTCACTTTCCCGCTTTCTTTACCGTGCTGGTTCTCCTTCCTAACCGGTGGCGCACTCATTACAAGAGAATAATCGATCTTGCCATCTTTATGACACTCTGCCAACACTCACATGAAAATGTTTGAAGCTGCAGTGGCTCCCTTATCACATCGGCGTCCAGAGCAACGAGGAGGCTGACGCCCTGGCAAAGGGCGCACACCAAGCCGCGCTACCCGTCAACACAGCTGTAATGGACTTCGATTAACAAGCGCAATGCACACACGCGCCGGGGTGCGGAGTGCGGGGGGGGGGGGGGGGGCGGAGTGCTCCAAGGCTTTCACCTCCGCCGGCCCGATATTTCACTATCTCCGGGATCGGCCCACGCCCACCTTTCTTGTTGTTATTGTTGAGGCACAAACACGAAAATTACATGGAAATATTTATTTATTTATTTATTTGTTTGTTTATTTATTTATTTATTTTCAAGCACACCATAGTGCAATACCGGGCCGACAAATGCATCGGAGGGTAGAAGTACACAGCTTCGCTGTAAAAAAACGAATACAACCTCAACAAATTGGTCAATCCCGCGCACATCTGGGAATCGGTTGTAAGGAAGCTTTCTTCTCTTCCGTACGGAATTCGTGGTTATGTAGCTCAAAGCCCCTCGCTCACTGCAGGCTGTGGTCTCATTTTGTTCACTTCCTTCTCCGCAGTCGGCTGCCTCTGTCGCCGACTCGTTCATTTCTCCGTGGCCGCCGTCAAAGCCACTGTTCAAGTCATTGTGTGGCCGACTTTTTTTTTTCACATCTTGCCTCTTGTTCTGCCTGCACAGTTTATTACGTTAGTAGTGGCATATACCCGTCTCTGCGGCATTGGCCAAAAAGAATGTTCATATATACCGAGTTACACATACCGAGTGGCCCAAATTATCTAACATTTGGGCACGTACCCAGCGACACGTGCCCAGTTGCTGTACGCAGCAACCCAGCTTGTTTAGCCGGGCACATACCGAGCGACACAGCCTGCGCCCCCAATGTATTGTATTGTCGGCGAGACAGGAGCCAGCAGCATCACCTGAAAAATTGAAGGAGGAGGCAAAGAAAGGCTTGCTTTAAAGACGGAGCACTATATTAATCCAAAAATTATCGGTAAGAAATGCACACGTAGGCATTTGGGAATCTTATTTATTTTTTTTAATTTGTTTTAGATTATTGCTCTTGGAATTCTCATGTGGAATACGTGGTTGCTAATGCTACACTAAACTACACACAAATAATTTTAACGCGGAAGTGCTTTATGCTGGGGTGCACCATGAACTTCCTGTAACGGATGTGACGTCGGCACGAACGCGTAATCTATGTTCTCTTGACAAGGATGGCGCCGCCATATATAGGAGCGGTGAAGCCAAGTACTGCATCATGAAGGGCGCCGACAGTGAGCGATTCGGTAGTCTCGGCGCAGCCGAGGCTCCAACGCGGCGTAGCCTGGTGTAGGGCGGCGTATAGGGCCTTCCGCTGAGGCGACGACGCAGTTTCCGCGCGTGGTTTGTCTTTCGCGTTCGATTAGCCTGTGACGCCTCGTCGCCTAGGGAGTGCAGCCATCAAAATGCACCGATAGCGCTTACACGCCGCCTACTGCTTCGCTTGCGATGGCACCAGCTAAGAAAACTGCCGCGCTATGCAGCGCAGAAAGGCAACAACGTCGACGGGCGAATCTCGCTTTGGTTTGGCGAGAGACACGCCAGCGTGAAGCGGAATGCGTTCGCGTCGCACCCCGCGAACTCTGCCACTCGCATTCCTGAAGCTGAGCGCGTCGCAACTCAACCGGCTGCCCAAGACACTGCGGAGCCGGACCGAAATGCTCGTACCTTCGCCGAAGCGACTCTGCAGCAGGACGCCGCTCGCCAACAGGACACCGGGCGCGAAGCGAAGCTGCAACACGGTCACCGACCCGCAAAATCGTGCGCCTTTCGCTGCAGCGGACCGCGAGTTCGCGAAGGGAACATGCAACAGCTTCTGCGAAGACAGGTTTCACTGTCGTGTTCTGCCGATTCCCATGAAAGGGGTGTCAACCCTCATCTTTCTTTGAATCCGCTAGCCTCGCATACTGGGCATCAAGCATGCATTGAGACAATTTTGGGATGCGCTTGCCCCCTTTCGGCTCCGTCGCAAAAGTGTCTAGGCGAAAAAATTGAAAGCATCTGAAACATAGCGACCAGGTTCGTCCTGAGAAGGTGTGGCCGGTGCAATAGTTGTACACAGATGACTGTTCTCGCCTTGACAACCAACGTCAGACTCCTCCAGTGTGCCTAGAATAAAATAGACGATAGGCCATTTACAGAAGCAAAGCTCTTGGAAGCCTGGCCTTACAGTTCATTAGCCCAGATAGCAGTTCGAGCGCTTCTTCACTACCTGAAGGCAGCAGACTCGAGTGCCCGACTATAGACATCCTGCATCGATAACTTAGTGCGTGTGATAGTGCGATATAGACTGATTCTTTCTCTCTCTCGTTCACTCTCCATCCTCTTTACGTGTAGGGTAGCAAACTGGACTCAGTCTTGTTAACCTCCCTGCCTTTTCTTCTCTCTCTCTCTCTCTCTCTTTCCGTAAAGAGATGAAAACCGAACTACCTTGGGAATAGAATTGTCAACCCATGGATGACAATTACGCCTAAGGCTTTTCTACGCAATATATAATAAGAAAATGGGGATAATTAGTGATAAGTATTTTCGACCGCCAATATCTGCGTAAACTGACCACATGCTTAAAATCAGTAGGTACCGATCGAGGACGAGCCTGTCCGTCAATGTCATTTCTGTTAAAAAGAAAGTTAAGTTACCGAGTGGCACTGCTTGTCAAATGCGCAAAGGCCAGGTATGAATGTAGATGAGTTTCGTGCAAAACTGTAACATCCCCTACAATAACGTTCTCGGGCAACAACGAAAAAAAGAAGGAAAAAGGACAGCCAACGCCACCCAGCCAGCTCATATAGTCATTCTGAAGATGCCGGCAGGCGCCCTGTATGTATAGCTCTCGAGCCGAACCCTTTGCTTCACGGCTGCGAAGCACACATATTATTAATGACGACTTCAGACTATCTATCGGCACCAATTATCGCTCGCTCGGTGCACACACAGGTCCAACCGCATATCCACTCGAGCGAGCCGTTGAGTTACAGTTGACTTGAACTGCAGTGTACATAAAGACCTGCGGCTACACGGCGGCAAGCCGCAGAGGTTGCGAAAAAGGCGTCACCCATCCCGACGAGAAAGTGTGCGTGTAGTATATATATTAGATTTGAGCGATAAGAGAGATGGTTCCACTCACACATCGTTATGAGAGAGAGGCAACGGCGCCGTCTCAGCAAGGACGAGGTGCGATGGAAAGCGCTGATTACACGTTTGGGGGTGTGTACGAAAAATTAAATAATCTGTTTGTACCTACAGGGAGAACGGCCGCAACAACCGTCTGTTTCGTTTTAGGCGTTATTCGATGTGACGTCGAATTCGAGTCAGCGAGCCATGGGAGCTGTGGACACACCCTCTGTTTTCCCTGAAACGTGGGTCACCGTCGTTGTACAAACCATCCTTCTTTTTTCCACAAGCCAGCTCGTGTCGCCTTCAAGTTTTCTTACCAGACGGAACAACATGAAGCCTTTCCAACGTGCCCTTTCCAATTATTCAACGGAGAGTCCTCGTACCTATATAACCACCGCTCAAGATTATTTTTTCAGCAAACAATTCCATGCGCACTGAACGACTCACAAAACACACACGCGCACGTACACACACAATGTGCGCGCACGCGCAGAGACCCAGAGAGAAATTTTTTTTTAGCTGCACCAAATTTTTAAAAATAACTTGTGGCAGATAGCACAGTTGAGTTAGCACCCTTGAGATAGCACCCTTGAGCTAAGTTATCGGATGAGGCGGCTATTACTTCTACGAAAAATCAAGATGCTTTGAAATTCAGAAATCAAATTACACTAAATACATTTTTAATTAATTCCATTACTTCACATATTTCGATCTACGAATTGTCGCTAGTAAGTGTGCAAGGTATAAATTGACTTGGAACGAATTTTGAGGATGTCACCGCGGTTGCGAGATGTGCGTCGTCAAACTTGCGATGAAAATGCGCCATTGTTCCACTTACTTCGCTTATGAAAACGATTTTTTTTTTTTACATTGAAGCGCAAAAGTAACTGGAACGTCAAGCCATTTCGCCGGACACGTTGAAAATTATCTCAAAGCTGCTGTAGCCCTGATAATTCGTTTCCAGTGGATACGCCTTGCGAACTCGCAGGTTATAATTCCTAGATTGAAATATGCGCCGTAAAGTAATTAATTAAAAGTTAGTGTGTGTAAGTATGCTAATTATTCAATTAGGCATTTTGATTTATCGCAGGAGTAATGGCCGCCTCATTGTGTAATTTAGCTCAAGGGTCAGAATTGCGCTACCTACCGCAGACTTGTTTCTTAATTGGTGCAGCTAAAAAGAACGGTCTCCAATCAACGTTGTGAAGGTGGTTGGACAGCGAAGTTGTAAACAACTAGAACGATTACCCATTGCGACGTAGGTTGAAATCGTTCACGCGTGGCGACATGCACATGCATTTTGCCTAATTATTAGTCTAAGACGTTTCGAAGGCGTGCTACTTGGCTTGCAGCGCTAATTCGTGCACCTACAAAGAGTACGCCAGAAACGCTTCGCCAGAAGCGCCTCGTATGCACGCTGCTATTCAGCAGTCCTCACAACACGTGGCCTTCCTATAGCACTGTCACAACACAAATCATTTGCTAGGCGGGTTCTTCTTTTACATACGAAATGCAGTTACGTCACTTCCTGTTTCGTATGCTGCAGTCAAGCTGCCGTCGCCGTGGCCGCTTGCGCAACAGTAATCTTCACTGGGAAACGTATGCGGGGAGTGCTACGTGCTTCGCATTGCATGTAGGCGCAGGAGGCCCCATCATCAATTATGTGGTTTGGACGCTTGTTTTGAGCTTGTTCTTTATTGAAACGTATGTTGTTCTGTGCGCTGAATGCGTGATTCCAAAGAATGTATGCACTGTTCGCTTCACTTTGCCGAGTGCTCGTAGCCTCTGCCTTAGGAGGGTATGAGCCACTGCATTTGGGGGTATGAGCCATTGATGAATATATTTTTCATTCGACGTTGCGCCCCGAAGAAATAACCGCGCAACGGTTCCTGCAATAATAAAGTTTCTCCTCCTCTTCCTCCTCCAGGATGCTAGCCATAGACAGCTTCGTTGTAAAAGAGAACACCTGGTATAAAGCGTGACTCGACTCGTTGGCAACACTCTCATCAATCGCCCTAAGTAAAGCCCTTAAACTTCGTAAGGCAGCGGCACGCTTTGAAGAATGCCGCCTCCTCCTCGCGCGCTCTGGCCGACGCCTCGTCGCCATATTGGCCTAGTAGCATCACGTGGGTCCTCGCGCTGTGCATCAGCGCCATTTTTGCTCGTGAAGCGTCTATGGAGTGGCGAGGAGCGCATGTTGGCGCCGTTGCTACGCTCGAACAGCGTAGGCGCCGCCACGGTCGAAGAGGGAGCGTGAAAGAGAGAAGAAACGAGGAGGAGTGAAGGCGAAGGAGGAGAGCTTCGCTACTTTATGAAGTTTAAGGGGCTTTAGCCTTAAAGCTGCAAGACCGCCACCTAGCGTTGCGAAAGTGTCGCATACGCTCGAATACACTCACTCTCGGTGATGCCCCTTATGGCTAAAGTATACTGTCCAAACTTGTACAGAATATAAATAGAAGAGCACCAATGGTTGACAACGAAAAAAAATGGTGCAGGAAGAGTCAACCAGACAGTTCAATGCCACGGCACTTCTCGAACTCGTCCTGCTAGCGTTTGCAATGTCTCATATCAAGTCGTCCTTATCCGGCGCAGATCAGTTTGTGACACCACTCCTTTTATAATTTTTGTCCATTACATCTGCTCAAGCGTCCAAGCTCCGACAGCCAACAAAACTGTTCATTGCCATGCTCAGAGAGTCCGTCCCTCCGTCAAAGAGCGGAGCTGGGCGGAGAGGCGCTCTTCTGAGGCGCACGCGGAATATAGAAAGGGCATGACTACGTCCCAGAAGATGCGGTATTTCGGAAATGTCCCTAAGCCTGATTTTCGTACAGGCAAGCCGCACCGCAGCGTCCTCCGATTACAAGGAGCGCGGCCGACTGCTTGTCAGCACAGGCGCCTGCCACCGTCGTATATACGCACATTTTACCGGCACGGAAGCCTGCAACGTATGTGTATACAAATGAATGCCGCCGTCAGAGACCACTTTTTCATTTTCACGCGATCCTCGAGCGGTCAGCTTCGTTCTTAACGTGCGCCGCACTCATTAATTATATTCTGCTGTAGACAGATGCGCGTCCGCACGACCTGTTGTCACGCATTATCCGGAGCTACATGCGTCGAGCTGAAGTGCAAATTACACTGATTATTAATGCGAACGGACGATGACGTGTAAACGAGGACACTCGGCAGGGTGTACAGGGGGGCAACGCTCGTGAATTTAGTCAACTTTGTTTGCTTACTTTTGTAGCCTAATGCGGTTGAAGGAAATACGCCGTGGGAGCTGGCCGGGCCGATGGTGCAAGGAAGCCGGGTTTGCAAAAGTAGAAAAAAAGAAAAGAAAGCCTGTGCTCGCTGTTGCTCTGATGGTTCAGCCGGTGGCCCAACCCAATGTTTGGCTAAATGGATCCTTCGCGCTGGCCACAGTGCAGATCTGTATAATACCCCGCCGTTTCCCCGAAGACACCCGCTGCGCTGAATTCCACGCGTTGTAATTGGGTGCAGTTCGTCGCAATTTACGCCTTTCCTGGCTTCAACCCGCCCCCTCCTTTCCCTTCAACCTGTTAGTGTTGCTCTGCGCCGTTTGTTTCGTTGTCTCCCACACTAGGAAGTGCGCGTGCAACTGTTCTCATGTCTTACAGTCATTTTCTGGCGGGGCTGTTTCTATAGCTTCTTCTTTCTTCCCTGTCCTACGACGTTCTGTTGCTGACCACGAGACCACGAGATCGCAGCCTCGATTCCCGGCCATGCACGGCGACCGCGGTGCGGTGGAGGCGGAGCGAAAAAAACGCCGTCGTGCTTCACTGTACGAGCCAAACGACGGTTGAAATTTTTATGGGCTTACATATATGCACGTTTAGGTCTGTCTGTCTGTCTGTCTGTCTGTCTGTCTGTCTGTCTGTCTGTCTGTCTGTCTGTCTGTCTGTCTGTCTGTCTGTCTGTCTGTCTCTGTCTGTCTGTCTGTCTGTCTGTCTGTCTGTCTGGTCTCATCTTTTTTTTTTTTTTTTCTGGCAAAAGCCCCAAGAATCTTCTGTGTCACGTTTTGTGGCGCTTTGAATATATAGTTATGCGCGAGCGGAATCGCTGCAGAAAGGAACAAGCCTATTTTCATGCAAAAAAGAGACATGTGGGAGTTCGTTCAGGTAAAGGTACTCATTTTTTTTTTGCAGGTCTGCAAGAAGCAACACAAGCACGTACGGCAACGACAAATCTGCGCCGGCATCACGTCTTGTCGCCGCAAACTGCTGCGCACGGAAGCCGCAAGCCAATCCGCTTTTCTTTTGTTGCTCTTGAGCGCTGTTTTCTCGAGAGTATTATTTCTTCCCCCATATTTAAGCTCCAGAGGACGAGGAGGAGGAGGCGGGGGCTGTTGCTTGCTGCAGGCGGACCTAGCCTTTCAAAAGTTGCCGGCAATTTCTCCACCTCAACGGCACCTGTCAACCCCGATACGGTCTGAAACACTTCGCAGTCCAACTAGTTAACAACATCCTGCAGCTATCAAAAACAAGTTGACACGGAGTCCGATACGCTGAGCGTTTTCCGAAACACGCGACGCGTACGACTCACCGTTGACTTTCATACCCCGTATCGCGGAGAAACTTCAGGAGGAGCCCGAATACGCACCTCCTTCCTAAATATCTAATGTTTTCGCAGGAACGAAATGTCCCTTCAGTGTGGTGCCGTCTTGCGCTGGAGCTCATCTTTCAAATGATTACGTTCTACTTCAAATTCAGGACACTTTAGTATGTAATGTTCCATGTCACCAAGAGTTTGGCAATGCGCACACGACGATGATGGGCCAAGCCTTGCCTTGCACCGCGAAGGTGGAGTTTCCTCCGCTGACCCCGTGCGGATGCGACAGAAATGTCACAGATATAGGAGAGCGGCATCAGTTCTGTTAGGTCCTTTAATCACACGAGGTTGATGCTGTGGAGAGCACAAAGAAAGGAAGTGGCTTAGGATGGCCTTCTTAAGATGACCTTCTTCTCGGGAAGCCTTCTTCGTTGGTTTGAATAGCAGCGCCTTGCGCGCCAGACTGTCTGTGGCGTCGTTGCCTGCTACGCCGATACGGGAAGGTAACGACCGAAACACTGTGGTAAATCCGACTTTCTGTATATAATTCTTTAACAGCGTGTACTGCACGCTGAGTGCTCTTGTCGAGGCGAAACCCGCAGTATAACAGTCGCAGCGCAGCTATGCTGCTTGAAAAGAGAACTACAGGCTGAATCTATTTTCGCAAGTTTTCTTAGACATGCTTCTCGGCGGGGTCACGTTATTTTCTCGGCATGCACTTGTTTATCGCTTGTCAGAGTCAATTAACGCACTCTGTTTTGTGCGTATGGAAGTTCCCCTCGAAAACGGAGTTCAAAGACCAATGGCAACGAAATCTTACTTTGGCTAAGTACGTTATAAATGTGTAGTATATTGTAGCGAAGTGACGCAGCCGTTAGATATCAGACGCATCAGCTCACCAGGGAGACAGAAGATGAAGGGGGATGAGCTCCGGCAGGGGCAAGTGCAGATCCGCCGGTACGACGACCAGAGGTAGCATTTGTGGGGTCTCTCACACCCGTGCTCTTGGGACAAAGGAACGACAGTACACACTAGTGCAAACAATCACAAGGGCATTTATTGCACCTTTCATAGATCAATGCCTGCTAGCCGAGTTGCTATCCACAAAACATGCCGATGGGCGTGCGACAAATCCAGAAGTCCGACTCACCGCGACCGGAAGCGAGAGAATATGTTCGCCCCATGCTGGATCCCAACGCCTCGTCCTTCGCGTGTATGGTCACGCGAATCGTGGCGCGTTCGAAGGCGGCCACGCGAGGCGGTCTCGCAGAAGCATCGGTCGCCGCGCGCGCGGAATGTCCACGCCGCGCGCCGACCCGCCGGGGAAGAGCGTCGCTCCACGCGCGGCACGGCACGTCCGTGCTGCTTGCTGTCTCGAACCCAAGAGCGCAAGCTTGCGCCTTCCTTTCGGCGCCGAAGTAACCTCGCCTGTCGGCGGCGTTAGCAGCGCAACACTCGCGCCATCTCTCGCACTGCGCTTGTACCTCTCCGACCGCCGCGGGCGCCAGGCCACGCGGCGGGCGAAGCCGCCCTGCAGGAGACGAGCTATGCGGGAAAACTAGATCTCAGGGGAGGCGTGAGAGTCACGCATCCCCACACATTTCAACAACTAGGTTTATTCACTTGCTATTTACTTTAAGCTTAAACTGTACAAAAATATCTACAAACAGAACGATGTCATACCCGTCGTCGTCGGCCTGCCTGAACGGCCTGGTCTCCCCTGGTGAAGTTGCGCCGTCTGCTGCTGTCTACTTGCTCACTTCTCAAAACTACTCAAACTATTCCTTAAATAAGTTTCCGCAGCATCCAATGGACAGGCTCCTCCACTAATGGCTTATTTAGTTACTCCGACCAATCAAGCAGGCCGACACCATCCAATAAGCGTCAGAGTTTAAGGGGTCATGAAATGGTCGCGTCAACACTGCGTATACAAAAGCACTTTGACCATAACTAATCAGCTTTTGACAGCCGAGCGTGGGAAGAGGACGCGTCATGTGCGCGTAGTGACGTCTCAGGTGCGGCTTCCCCCGCGTCGAGGAGCCCACAAAATTCCCGGAAAGAAAGCAAAGAGGCCCGCGCTATACCCTTTTCGCGACAATATGATAGTGAAGCAATCTTCGCGAATCTGGAGTTCTTTAGCGCACCGCGGGCACCCTGTAATCTAGAAGGACACGACGAGGTGCTACGGTGGTTGTCTTTATTTTTTATTTATTTATACAAGTACCTGCAGCGCCACAAGGGCATTATTGCAGGGGGGGACAAATTGAAGAAAAGTGAACATGTGGCAAAAACTTGATACAGCAGAGCACAGGTGGTAAGAGTAACAAAATACGTAACATAGATGAGTCATCTCGACGGCAAAACGGTCTTGTGAAATGCGGTGCAAATTTGCAAGACAGAAATGGAAAGGGTACACTATCGCATGAAGTGCAATGCCAGCCAAATGATATAAAGAAAACGGGATAATATACTACGACAGACTGCGTGACAATAAAGACAGAAACTCTGAACACGTTTTACATTCACCAATGCTCCTGGGAAGCCTATTCCAGTGTGCGGAAACATGCGGGAAAAATGAATTACGGTAGACATCAGTACGACAGCGCATTTCAAGGACTTTCAACTCGTGATCACATCGTTTAGAGATGAAGTGGGGAGGGAAAATGTACAAGTTCTTGTTTATTCCTGTGAGATCAAAGTAGATTCGGAAAAAAAGTTCTAATTTTGCAGTTAATCGGCGGTGTGCTAGTGATTTCCAACCAAGGTCCTCTTTAAGCAATGTAATACTGCTACGGAAATTATAATTACCAGAAACAAATCTTGCAGCGCGGTTTTGGACGCGTTCGAGCTTTTCTATAAGTTTAGAGCTTTGAGGGTCCCATACCTGGCAAGCGTATTCGAGTACCGGACGAACATTTGTTATGTAAAGCTGTTCTTTTACTTTCTGGGGGGCGTTATAAAAGCGTTCATTTTGGCTCCTGCGTCATTTCCGGCAAGCGGTTATGGCGGCGCACTTTTTTTTTATGTTTCGGCACTTAAAGAAGTACATATTTGCAAGCTTTTTCTGACGCATTCTATCGTACATCAGGCGGCGTAATATTTTGCATGGAGGGTACGTTTGTATCCACACGGGCCTTTTATGCGGCCCGAAATTTCATTGCACTTTACGGCTTCCGAATATCATATCCGTTAGTAACTGTCCGACAGGCAACATAGACTCACCTCACCATTTCACAACAAACCTAACCTTGCTTATCCTTTATTATGTTTGGCGACCTGGTGCTGTTCATGATCTCCGAAACGACCCAAGTTACGCGAACAGCTTGTGTCGCTTTTTGCAACGCATAGAGTTACTGTCCTCGGGGCGTAAAGTTTCCTACAATTGCCGAAGAGAGCGGTGGCGCTGCGATCGTTCAGACACCGTTGGAATGATGGGCAGTGAGTGCATGGATTTGTCTGATATTCTTGCTTGGGGCTTCACACGTTCTTGTGGCTTCGTTTATTGCGCTTTATCTGTACATAAACTGGCCTACATTTCAAAGCCATTTATACTTTTTTTTTCTTAATGCAGAAGCTAGATTATGCGTGCTCTGCAAGCAGGCATAATCGCTGCTGATTGCAGTGGTTCCGCTTGTCCATGCGTCCGTGGAGTAACGGTTTCAATGCCGTGCCTCTGTGACCAGGGGTTCTGTGTTCGAATCCCGCCGTCGGACAGTCTTAATAATCTTCGCTTAATTATTCATGTCGCCGTACTTTATTTAAAAATGATCACCTTGCAAACTCACGAAGCCATTTAAAGCCAGAAGGACGAAATTTACGCAAATCCACTCGCTACCACACGCTGGCTGAAGCGCCCTGCTGGCAGCTCCCGTGGACGCTAGCGCCACAGTTCCCTGCGGTGACTGCATGAAACTCTCTGCGAGGGCTGCATCCGCACGATGCTCTCGCGCCTGCTGTCTCTTAAAAGGAGCGCCGCGCTGAGCTTACGGCGACGTTATTAGAGTGTTTTAGTTGAGCGTCTTTACGGTACGCTCCGCTCCGAGCTGCCCCGCTAAGCCACAGCGGAGCGGCGGGAGGTTTTCACGTTTTAGTTATACGTTTAGCGTAGCGGAGCGGACCTTTCGTAGTTGCAGCGCCCCCTGGCTAAATTCAGGGTAATGAAAGAAAATAAAAACACTTTATGATCACTCTTATACAGTAAAATGTATATATGTATATATATATAACTTATTTCTCCATGAAATATCTAGACGTGCGCTTGTAATGCGTTACCGGTTCATTTTATCCAATGGAAAATAAACGCCGTCTTGGGGAACGCCACGTGTTAGCCAGCGCGCTTGCTTTCTGCATCCAATCCAATCCGTTCTGACGCCAACGCTAGCCAAAGTGCTGCGCGGCACGCTCCGCTCAGGCAGCTTCTTAGCGGACCGTGTTCCTCGCTCCGCTATCCCGCTTACGGCTAAGCGGACGGCGCATGCGCATTCGCGCTTCCGCTCCGCTTAGCTGCTTAGCGGAGCGTAAACACGCTTAACTAAAACACTCTATTACGTGGTGTGCCAACGCCTCTTGGCTTCGCGGCGAAATGCTGTCTCCTTGTTCCTTCGCTCCTCCGATGCTGGCTGCGGACGTAAAACAGGCTGATGGTGATAACGAAGCAGATGTGCGAAATTCCGGCCGTTGCCGCGGCCTTGTGTCCCAGGCGCGAACTCCGGCGGCAATGTGAGAAACAGCCCATAGATATGTTCTGCCCACGACCGGCGGTTTTGCCGAACCACCACAACACACCTCAATTAGCACTTTCTTTTATGGCGCGATCACGCTTAGTCGAGGTGCGATTTGAGCGATTCGTTCTCTCTGCTCTGTACCGCAGCTACTGATCACGCAAGTTGCGCAAGGCAAGGCGTCGTCAACGAGGGCTTTTACGGCGGACGCCGCGCTCCTGATACATTCCGGTACGCTTATAGGCCAACGAGGTTCAGACGAATCCACACAAAGCGAAATCGTCACACCCGTACGCGGTTCAGCGGCAGCTGAGGGCTTCTCACGCCCTCCAGTCGGCCGCTCCGAGCTCCAGGTGGCGCCTGCAACGCGCCGCCAATAATGGCCGCCAAGCCGCTAAATGCTTGCGTCACGATGAGCGCTAAATGGCTATCGCCCTCCGAGAAATTAATTTCGCGCCATTTTAAGATCGGTGGCGCTGCAAGACGTTTTCGAAATAACACCATCGGCGTATCAACGGATCGACAACGAGCTATTATACCACTTATTGATTGATCACGCGTGCCTACGGCGTTGAGTGCGGCGCGGACGGAGGCTCCAAGGCAAATGAGTCCGTGCTTGCGCAAGACCACAGTGGGCGGCAGGCCGAACCGTCTTAGCGCCCGTAACAGCTTTGAAACGTGCGATCTCCTCGTTTTCATAAAGCGCACAGAAAAGGTGAGATAGAATAGCGATAGAATTGAGTGTTCGTTTCGCTTATATATTTTTACGTATTTCCCTTTCTTTTTTTTTTTCAAAGAACCACGGTGGGCTGGAATTGACGCTCTAACGAGCCCGCTATAAGAGCGGCATCTAACGCCAGGGAAGCTTCTGGTGGTCTAGCAGAACGACCCATAACGATCACGTTCTATCACCTCGCTGATAGATTGTCCCGTAAATCAGGGCCGGGGAGAGAAAAAGCCAGACGACCGACCCTCTCCCCGTGGCCTTTTAAGTACATACCTCGGCTTAAAGAAAAAAAAAAGATAAACGCTGACCTGCTTTAATGTTTCCTTTAGAAGCTTGAGGGTGCTGCACTGCCGATGAGTTTACCTCTGTGGCCATCGTGTCGTTATAACTGGCAGGTCAAAGTCTCGCGGCGTTGTTTTCCTGGTTATTTATTTCGAAACGCGGGACCGGGTCGTTTCGGCTTCACTTTCTTCTTTTTTTTTTTATTGTACTTGCGCCCGTAATGTGAGGCAGTGACGCGATGGCTGAAGCAATATTATACGCAATAAGTCTTACACTCTTCCGTCTGGCATCGGTTGGAATAAACATTCCCTGTTGCGCACAAGCAATCTCCTTTCGAGAAGTCGTTCTCTCAGAGTCGTCTAGATTTTTTGGAAGTGGCGCCACCCCTCCCCCGTCACCCGGGTGGCAGTGAAGAAAGAAGACATCTGTTTTTTTTAACGGGTTTTTTTTTTCCTGTCTTTTCTTACTCCTTATCTTTCCTATCCTGCCTTTGACTTCTTACCGCATAGTTCGCTTAGATTCTTCCACCTCGTTGACGGTTTACGGATAAACTTCAAGACGTAAGAAAATCATATAGCAGCCGGCGGCGCGACCACGCGGCGCTCTTCGGGTCCGGTATTAATTCTCCTCATGCTGTATAGAATCGGCGGAGCAGCTGAGAGGTAAAAACTCCGAATGGCCGTTTTCTTATCTCTTTTTTTTTTGCGCCACTTTGTCAACGCTGTATGGTATGTATGGAAGCGCCAGACCTTGTTGGCGTGCCCACTTTCCCCTCGATATAAGCGTCGGCTTGCACCGAGCCAAGCGTTATCAGATGGCCTCACATTGTAACGATCAGTTTTTTTTTTTAATCTATTGCCGCTTCACTGATTATGTAGCACAAAACCGCGCACGATCGCTGCACTCATTGGATGTCTGATATAAGGACTGAATAGAACCGGACTCAAAAGAATCGTTCGGCGGTGAACATTCAATGTCTTCGGGCGTTGTTCTTGAGAATGTGTTCTCGAAAACACTCGGCGTTTTTTCAACATGGCGCTTGAGAGATTTTCTTGGTCATTCGATGCTCCGAACCCGTAAGGAGTATTTTCAACCTGGCTCAGTACAAGTACCGATAAGAGTTTAAAGTTTGGCTCGATCAGGCTGCAGGTTAACTGACAGGGCGCGATATCGGCCAGCCTTTATAGTCTTTACATAGCTCACTTGTGAACGTTAACCTAGCTTGTGCAGTGATTATTGGTCTTAATAAAGTATATGTTCAACCCATAGATACGTACGCTAAAGGTTCTTGACAATAGTGGCCTGAAAATGAGAAATATTCTGAGCTTTGCTTGTCCGGTTTGGATCTAGAAGCAAGCACAATATAACGATCAGAATTCAACAAATAAATAATTAATTAATTAATGTTTATTTTCGGTCTATATACGAAAATACAAACAGAGCTTCTGTGATACAAACCTGCCTGGACAGCATGAGACAAGTTTCCAGCTGTTTGAATACTTCGGAACGGTATATGCAAACGGTATATACGCGTCGTAAACTCGAGGGACAAACGCATTCGTCATCAGGAACAGTAACATGGAGCACACGCCGGTCACTTCTTCTTGTTCGCATGTTACCTTTAAATGTCGATATATATTCTTATCGTCAACGACCTTCGCACTATAGACGCGGGATTATGTGCAACGAAATCGATATATATATATATATATATATATATATATATATATATATATATATATATATATATATATATATATATATATATATATATATATATATTTCCGCGTTATCAGCTTGACACAGCATTCTCGACGTGAAAATAGTGAGCGCCGAGCTTTCAAGAGAGAAAACGCAAGCAAGGCAGATGACGATTGTCGTTTCGGGACAAGATAAGCCCCAAAGGGTGTAAACGTTTTTGAGAGTGCACATCAAGGCCCAATATCTTAATGCGTATATATATATATATATACATATATATATATATATATATCGACCCGCTTTACCTCAGATGGATTGAACGCACGATTGCGGCAAATATACATAAAACAGCTGATGAACACTAATAAATAGAACCGTATTCAGCGTAGGTGCAGCTTAATGAAACAATACAAGAGATACAACAATGTCTGTATAACGTCCCACCTTGTCAAAATGCGATTACCATTGTTGCTCGGTCATTAACATGCGATTAGAGCATGTACAATTCATTTCACATAGAGGCGACGTCGTGCATTTTGGCTACTTGCCGGCGATTTGGCTGGAAAGTTTAAATTATCTTTTTTTCTCACCCGGCAGCCAAATGCCGACCAAAAGCACGCGGTAAGAATTTGTAGGATGCGCCTATTGTCGATCGTGCGTTTGCAAGCACTGGAACGTGGCACTAAAAGTCGCTTCTTGCAAGCAAAAGGGCCGGACGAAATGGTATTAGAAACTTACAATGCGCGATGAAGAATTTGTGTCGATCCCTAGGTGGCGGCAGTTAATAAATATATGCGAGACAGCCAGTCGCTCTTCACATTCATCACGCGCCGGGAGAGTGTTATCTTATCGCATCGCGAGGACTAGCTCTTCGAGTCTCGCTTTTAGAAAAGTTCCGGACATAGTGCTGCTCTCTCGGTCTCTGCAGTGCCAACAGCGGCGACGGACACCAGACCACAGTGCTTCCAGGGGAAAGCCCATAACCTGAAAGCCGAGATTCTGACTACGTCGTCATCTAGACACTCGACTCGAGCAAGCCAAAGAATCATTCCCGGTACTTTGTGCGCAAGATGCACAGCCGTTATCTCTGACGCCGAGTCTCGGGATCGTTTTATTAGAGTTACCCCCCCCCCTCCCACACACACACATGCACACCGAATAACGACTCCCTTTCGCGCACCGTCTTCCATCGAGGGGTGCGTTTTTGCCATCGGGTCGGGAACAGGGCTAATCGGTGCGCGGTGGGCGTTTCGAACACGTAAAGCGCCCGCGTTACGGTATAGAGGGTGACCTTTTTTGAGAGGGATACGCCTATCTATAACGCCATCACCGCACAGTGTTGCCGTGTGGTACGGGCAGAGCCTGTAGCCCACCGTGACCTGGCCCGCACACAGGCCTGTTCTTTGGACGATGTCACGACCACCCTCGTACACCTCGCAGCTGCTGCGTCTAATAAATTAAGACCCGGCTGCGAGGCGCTCAAGAGGGCAAGGCGTAGTGGCCAAGCTTTTATGTATATATATATTGTTACGAAGAGTTTCGAAGAAATGGTTTTTATTTACAGGCGATGGATGATGATCGTCGCGTGATAGTAGCGCAGCTCGGCCTCTCCAACGCTTCGTCCTCTTCGTCTTCCCTTCTTTTCTCTTGTCCGTGCCTTTTGTATCTGTTACATTTCCCCGCAAGCAGACGAAGCCCGTGGGGCGAGTCAGGATGCGCAAGCAGGGTAGAAAGGCTTCAGGCGAGCAATGTGAGTCAGCTGAGTTCTGCTTGATCGCCGACCATTGCACAGTAGGCGAGCTATGACGTAAGTGAGTTCGCTCAGGCGGTCCACAACTACAAATGGGCCTGAATATTTTGACAATAACTTTTGGCACAATCCACGCTTGCGTTGCGGTGTCCAAAGAAGGACCAAGTCACCTTTTTCCAACGATACTTGTACGTGACGGTTGTCGTATCGCTCTTTCGAACGACTTTGCGAGGCCAGAGTACGAAGACGAGCTATTCGACGCGCTTCTTCGGCGAGACACAAAGTCTTCGATACAGAGTCGTCACTGTGCAGAACGAACGGTAAGAAAGTGTCCAGAGGGCTTCGCGGTAACCTGGCATAGAGGAGATAAAATGGGCTATAGTTCGTGGTTTCGTGTTTCGCCGTGTTGTATGCGTAAGTGATGAAGGGCAGCACGTCGTCCCAGTTCTTATGATTGGAGGAGACGTACATGGCAAGCATGTTGGTCAGCGTTCTGTTCGTCCTTTCAACGAGGCCATTGGTCTGTGGATGGTACGGCGTGGAATGACGGAACTGGGAAGTGCACAAACGAAGTAGCTCTTCAATGGCATCAGCAGTGAACTGGCGACCACGGTCGCTGATGATGACACGTGGTGGGCCATGACGAAGGACCACGGAACGCAACAGGAAGACCGCCACGCAAGCGGCGGTGGAAGACGGTATGGCTGCAGTTTCTGCATACCGTGTAAGATGGTCTACGCAGACAATTATCCAACGGTTCTTGTTGCTAGATAACGGGAATGGACCCAAAAGGTCAATGCCTACTTGCTCGAATGGCGTGTTGGGTGGTGTCAATGGCCGAAGGGGACCCGGGGCTGCGGTGGTCGGTCGCTTGTGACGTTGGCACGTTTCACAACTAGCGACATAGCGCTTGGTTGTTTCGTACATCTTGGGCCAGTAAAAGCGCTCCTGCGTGCGGTGTAGTGTTCGTACGAAACCGAAATGGCCGGATGTCACATCATCATGCATGGCGCGTAGAACGTCGGAGCGAAGGCTCTCCGGGACAACAAGCAGAAAACGCGCTCCATGCCCGGAATAATTAGTTTTGTAGAGTAATTTATCACGGACGGTAAAGCGACCACTGCCTTGAGAAGTACGGGCGGCAACAAAAAGCGGATCGAGGGTAACATCACTCCGTTGTTCTCGCTGAAAGTCTGCCGCGTCAGGGAACGTAGAAGTAACAGCAGCGAGACAGTCGTCAAAATTCTCAGCATCGCAGTCGGTAGCCGCAAGAGGAATCCGAGAGAGGCAGTCTGCGTCAGCGTGACGACGGCCACTCTTGTACCCACAAAGTCGTATTCCTGGAGGCGCAGTGCCCAACGTGCGAGGCGACCAGAGGGATCACGCAAACCGACCAGCCAGCATAAAGAATGATGGTCGGTGATAATCTTGAATGGTCTACCGTAAAGATAACACCGAAACTTCTGTATGGCGAAAACAGCTGCCAGGCATTCCTGTTCCGTAACCGTATAATTCCGTTCAGATTTGCTCAGGCAACGGCTGGCATATGCGACTACATGTTCTGCGCCACTGTGACGTTGTACAAGCACCGCTCCTATCCCAATTCCACTAGCATCAGTGTGAACTTCAGTTGGGCAAGACGGATCGAAGTGACGCAAGAGCGGTGCTGACGTTAGTATAAATTTCAGTTGAGAAAATGATGCGTCACACTCTGGTGTCCAATTGAAGGATGCATTTTGTCGCAAAATACTTGTCAACGGGTAAACGATGTCGGCAAACCTGGGAACAAAACGACGAAAATATGAACATAGGCCAATGAATGAGCGAAGTTCTCGTGCTGATTGTGGTGGCTTGAAGGAGCTCACCGCTTCAATCTTACGAGGATCGGGTCTGACGCCATCCTTGTCAACTAAGTGTCCCAGGACCAGTGTTTGACGTTCGCCAAAGCGGCATTTCTTTGAGTTTAGAACCAGCCCAGCTTTCTCGATGCAGTCGAGAACAAGGCTGAGGCGTTGATTATGTTCTTCAAACGTGCGGCCAAAGATTACAACATCATCGAGGTAACACATGCATATCTCCCACTTCAGACCACGTAGTACTGTGTCCATGAATCTTTCGAAGGTGGCAGGAGCATTGCAAAGGCCAAAAGGCATAACATTAAATTCGAATAGGCCATCTGGAGTCACGAAAGCGGTCTTTTCCTTGTCGGCAGGGTCCATAGGTATTTGCCAATACCCCGATCGCAAATCAAGTGTTGAGAAGTAAGAAGCAGCGTGTAAGCAATCAATGACGTCATCTATTCGCGGTAGTGGATAGACATCCTTCTTCGTCACTGCGTTTAGATGTCTGTAATCCACGCAGAATCTCCAGGAGCCATCTTTTTTTCTGACCAGGATTACTGGGGCTGCCCAAGGACTAGACGACTCTTGAACGACACCTTTGTCCATCATCTCCTTGACTTGTTGTGCAATAACCTTTCGCTCGGAGGATGACACTCGGTAGGGCTTCTGGCGGATGGGGTGTGCGGAGCCGGTATCTATTCTGTGACGAGCGCGGGACGACGGCAAATGAAGGGGTGCATCTCCATGCGTGAAGTCGAATGCAGCCTCATGCCTGGCAAGGACATGTACCAGTGCTTGCCGTTCCGACGTACCGAGAGCCTTGCTGATCATGCCAAGCATTAGCTCTTCAAAATGGCTATTATCGCAAGGAGAGCAAGCTGTAGAGACGTCCGTAGTTAGGGCCGCCATTGAGTTACATGCGGCTTCATCGAAGAGAGCGATTTTCATACCGCGAGGAAGGACAACCGGCGTGGCGGAACAGTTCAGCGCCCACAATGTGGCGACTCCTTTCGTCATGCACACGACAGAGCAGGGCACAAGTATATCTTTTTTAGCACAGTTTATGCGGAGAGGCCTAACTACAATATCAACACAATCAGCGTCAACAGTAGTTGCAGAAACACGAACGGGCGTCAGGCACCACGATGGTGCAATCACTTCATCAAGAACACTGAGTGTGTCTGTGTCCCTGTGTTCGCCACGCGAGCTTTGTTCGGAATCTGTTGATATAATTAACTTGTTCAATGATATTTCGCCACAACCGCAGTCCACGGAAGCGCCGCACTGTTCAAGAAAATCAATACCAAGAATAACATCGTGCGAACAACGAGCAAGAACAACGAATTCCGACACAAAAACTTTCCCAGCCAACAAAACACTCACAGCACAAACACCAAGGGGATGAAGCCACTCGCCGCCCACTCCACGAAAAGTAATACCGTCGTTCCAAGAAAACATAACTTTGTGGCCTAGACGGTTCTTGAAAGCGAGGCTCATCACAGACACAGTCGCCCCAGTATCAACTAACGCCATGGTCGGTATTCCGTCAATCGAGACATTCACTTTGTTTTTGAGCATCACAACAGGCAGAGGAATTTCTGGCAAAGACCGTCCGGCGACCTCACCTCCATTGGCCGCGGATGCTAGTTTCCCGGCGGCGGTGACGAAGAACGGCGCCGAGGGGACGGAGAGCGACGGGGACGATTATTTGGTGGCGTCAAACTCCGCTCAGAAGTTGGCGAATCGCTGCGTCTGGTCTCGTGTGGGAAGTGGTCCATTGGAAGGGAATCGGTCGTCCGCAAGTCATATGAAGTACGGGTTCTGGGTGGCGATAGCATTGTTGGTGTCCTTCGTGATTGACGGCCTTGGCGACAATACCGTGCTATATGGCCTGTGGCACCGCAGTTGTAGCACACGGGAGGGTCGTGGTGCACAGCATCTTCCTCGAAACGGATGCTAGGCTGCTGCGGGCGGCGAGAAAGTTCGTTGTCATGTGGATAACGTGTCTCTGCGCCTCGCTGAAATCCGTCATATCGTTCATAAGTCACGTCGTGGTAGTAGGGTCGGTGCCCTTCTTGTCGCGGCCTGACAGAAGTCACAGGACCTCGGGGGTAAAACCGCGGCTGCTCTCGTTGTGGCCGAGCGTCATAAGTAGCGCCTCTGTCGTAGAGACGTGGCTGCTGTCGGGGCGCGAGTTCATAATCCTCGGTGCCCCTCGCCGCAGGATACGGGGCGATGGATGCCACGTTTGACTGGAAATCTGGTGATAAGCGGAAGCTGTGAGTGCCTGAATGTGTCGCTTGTGCGTGCAGGCTGAGCTCTTCCCGAACTATTTGTCTGATCGTTGATGCAAGATCGAGGGGCTGGTTGCTGTCCACGCTTGCAACTGTTGTCACATTGGCTAGCCTGCCAAACTTCGGCGTGATGCGCCTCGTTTTCAGCTGCTCGAAAGTACGACAATGCCGAATGATGTCAGTGACGGAAGCCAGGTTGTCCTTTGCGATGAGGAAATTATAGACGTCTTCGGCAATTCCTTTCAGGATGTGCCCGACTTTATCTTCCTCAGACATTCCAGAGTCCACCATCCTACACAGTTTTATTACCGCCTCAATATAGGTCGTGCAGGTTTCGCCTGGCACTTGCGCACGTTGCAGTAGCGTCTGTTCCGCCCTTTTCTTTTTCGTCGCGGAGTCGCCGAATCTCTCTTTGATTTCGGAAACAAATCTTCCCCATGTTGTGAACGTTTCCTCGTTATTGTCGAACCACAGCAACGCAGTATCCGTTAGGAAGAACACGACGTTCGAAAGCTGAGAAGCGCTGTTCCACTTGTTGGCGGCACTCACCCGGTGATAATGGACGAGCCATTCCTCGACGTCTTCGTCCGATCTTCCGGCGAAGGGACGCGCATCTCTCAGTTGCAGAACGGAACTTGTCGGCGCAGCTGTTGGAATGGGCCGTTGTTCGTCTGCGTCGTGGGACATATTCAGCTCCGGTAGATACGGTGGGAGTCCAGCAATGCGACGGCTCCGTCGAAGAATTTCTGGTTCAGCCTCCGTCTTCGGGTGTCGATTACCCCGCACCTTCCACCACAACTGTTACGAAGAGTTTCGAAGAAATGGTTTTTATTTACAGGCGATGGATGATGATCGTCGCGTGATAGTAGCGCAGCTCGGCCTCTCCAACGCTTCGTCCTCTTCGTCTTCCCTTCTTTTCTCTTGTCCGTGCCTTTTGTATCTGTTACAATATATATATATATATATAGTCACGCTGTCGGAGGAGGACGAGAAGGAAGAGGAAGAGTGGTGGTGGCAGTAGTAGTTGTAGCAGTAGTAGTAGTAGTAATAATGGTTGTTGTCTTTAATGTTGTATGATCATCATTAACAGCACCGACGACGATGACGACGACCACAACCGCTATACTAACATTGCTGCCACTGCTAATTACTACTGCGACTGATGGTGAAGATGCAACAAGTATGTGCTGCTAACTACTGCTACTACCAGGGGGTTAAACTCTCCCTGCAGTAGAAGGGAGACCCTCAGAGGGTGGTGACCAGTATAGTGCATACTCATACACGCTCGTATATGGTACATATATTAGTGAAGCGTTGAATTACAGGATATGGCAGTGAAATAGGTTGAAGAATAGAAGCCCGTAGGAAACATATGCGGATTTTACTGACGTTCACTCTGGCCTCGCTACTCGCTACTTTCCCGTTGAGAATGCTGTGTCAAGCTGATAACGCGCAAGCCGTTCGTGACTAGGAAGTACTGGGCTCATAGCATTAAAGAAAGGAAATGCGGGAGAGACAGATGAAGATTATTGTTTGCAGACAAAATACAACCCAAACGGTGTAAAGATATTTTTAGAGTGTGTGCGTAAATATACGACCTACCTAATTGAATAAATCTGATTCTACGTGACAGTCGGTTTCTTCACAACTCTCACAGGCTACAGAAGTTGTTTATCGGACCTTCACTTTTTGTTTGCGTTATTGGCGCTGTAACTAGCCAACTTCAAGTAGTGTAGTGAAACCAACTTTCTCTAGAGCTAAACAAATTTTTATGGGTGTTCTAAAAACAAATATATTATTGTGAGTAAATTTCGGTATTTTATTTAATGTGCTGATTCAGTCACTTAGAAAAAGTTCGCATTTTGGAAACGTTTTTCACACGTAACGCAGGACGTCAAGGGTCAAAGATACATGACCTCAAAGCAAATAAGTCTATAGCTACAACGCAGAAAATGAGTTGACTTGCTTCATTGACAACCTGAGGCTACAAGCATATATTTTATGGTTTCACGCCTACTTACCTACAAAAGTGAACAAAATTCGTGCGTCTTTGGTATAGCACATCACTCATAACCAACAACTAATCGACTCAAAACTAAGTGGTTACGTAGAAACCAAGGTGAACCTTGACTAATTCACGAGCAGGTAGCTTCACACTCTGGTGGCTGGCTCATAAAACAGTATGCTGTGGCAAGAATCTTAGTCGAACAAGTGTGGTGACCGCCATGTTCAGTGCCTTGGAGAAATGCATGCAGCAGTGCGACAATATCTGCTTTCCTGCTTTTGCTCATGCCACATCAACTGATTATAATCCCGGTTAAATCATTAATCGAAGAATTGGAGAGTTAGAATTGCCCCGCACAAGGCACTAATGGTAATAAAATCGCCCCCAGCGCTTGTCGAATGGGTGCCGCAGTGCTACGCGGCCCCCAAAAAATGAGGGGTGGGATGTGCCCCTCCCCCGCAGGCCCCCCTCTGACTTTAAGCCCTGACTACTGCTACTGGTGATGCTGCTGCTTCTACTACTACTACTACTACTACTACTACTACTACTACATACACAACTAATGATTATGATGATGACGATGAAATTCGCTATTTTTCGAGTGCTGCGAAAGCGCTCGAGAGATTGGTTGATTCCAAGATACTCTCGGTTTAAGCGATTCCGGTTTCGTTTGGTGTACATGCAGGCAAGAATCTTAGCTTTTTCTTCTAACCACTAAAGTTTCTTACCTCAGCACGGCCCTAATCACTGATATACTGGCAAGGGAATATGACAAATTCCGAGACATTTTCTCCCTTATCAGAGCGGTACTTGTGCAAATAAAAAGCATGTAGAGGGATCTTTCACGAAATGCGTTCGAAATTTCTTAAAAATTACGGAATCTTGGGTAACGGACCATTTCCTCTGGATTACTTTTACCCCACAGGCACAGATGACAAAATGATTTCATGAGGTAATTAGACAAGCGGCGATAACAGGAAACAGACGCCGACCAAGGTGAATTTGCCATTTTTCCCCCTTAGCTGACGTTTCACCCCCACACGGGAGCCTTGTTCACAATGAAGAGCGAAGCAGGAAGGGAACGAGGTTGTATGCGGTTGAGTATATGACGTAAGGTGCGGGCTTTTTTAGATTTCTTTCACTTATCGATATGACGTAAAGCCCCGCGTGGCCTCCAGCGCCCTTTTCAGAACATGCTGACTCCACGGGTCACCAGACAGGATGGCGTTTGCGTCCTAATAAGTGAAAGAATTCTAAGTCAACGGCTCTTTCTTGGGTCACTGCGTATCCAGACAACGGCAGGCGCTTTGAGTCCTATCGACGGAGATCTTAATCCGATCTACGCCCGCGCCCTACGTCATGTGCTCAACCGCATACAATCTCGTTCCCTTCCTGCTTCGCGCTTTATCGTGAACAAAGTTCCCGTGTGGGGACCGAAACGTCAGCTAGGGAGGGGGGGGGGGAATAGAAAATTCACCTAGGTCGGCGTCTGTTTCCTGTTTCCGCCACGATTCCTTCCCGACCAGACGAGATTTCGTCAGACCCTCGACTTCAATTAGACAAGTGCTTTTTTTACATTAGATTAACTTTGTAAACACAACAGCCATGCGATTGGTCCCTATGGAAGACTTGAAGCCCGCCATACGGGGAGATCGTAACCGTTTCCAGAAATGAAAAAAAAAAAAGAAAGTTGACGATGCTAATTTTTACAGGGCAATTAATACCGGCCAAGTTCACACAGAAAACGAAACTGAAGAGCGCATGAAGCCAGCGCGATCGCGGTTTGATAAGAACGATCGATTGAAGCTCGTCGGACGGTGAGGCGACAGAAGTGGCGTCACTTGTGGATGGGCGTCTACCAAGGACGTGACTACGGCGCTCTTCGGCCGTTCAGTTGAGCTTTTCTGTGTGAGCTTGGCCAGAATTGATTACGCTGTACAACCATGCACCGTCAACATTCTTCATTTCTGGAAACGGCGATGGGCTCCTCGGTTGTCGCGCTTCAAGACTTCCATTGAGACCAATCGCATGGCTCTTATGTTCCCAAAGCTAATTAATCTCATTTGTATAAGTAGATGTCTAATTCTCACATCAAATCATCTCGTAATTTTTGCCTATGTAGTAAGTTAATAAAGAGCAAATCATTTAATTATCTCAGCTTCCCTAAGTTTAAGGAATTTCGCACGCTGTACGTGGAAAACGCGGTGTATTATCTACAAATGAATGAAGAAGCTGCTATTCTTCTTGCTCATTATCGAGTTGTAGGCAGTCGGACTAGTGAAAGCGTGCGGTTATACCAACGCCGTTTATTTCCCGGCGTATACCTTCTAAGTTAGTCTATTTGTATTCGTCTCAGAACCAAGAGACGATATGCAAAAGTCCGTAAGCAGGCTTTCCCACAGAGCTAACCTTCCCTAACCAAGATGGCCGCGTTCCTGCTGGTAGCGCTGTTAAAGCTGAGACACGCGTTTTTGAAACCTTGGACGGTGCAGGGAACGGACGGTGCCAGGGATGGTGTCACTGACCCGCATGCTGATACTTCCATTATTATTCGAGCCCGAGGTCCACCATCTTGCTTCCGTCAAAGAAGGTGTGTGGAGTGGCGCGCATGCAGGTCGAAACCTTCATCTCTTCCCCTCTAAGTAAAGCCACTGCGGGCCTTGTGTGTAAGGCGAAAGAATCGGCCAGCAGCCGTGCATATTGAATACAACGCTTCTGTTGACATTTAGCTGCTCTGCTTTCTCTTTTTCCTTCTCCACAACATAATTTCGCTAGAAAGGAACTCTATGAAAAAAGAAACTGACTTGTGTTAGTTAATTAACTTTCTGAAATAGCAATTGAAAGGGAAGAAGCCACTCTTATCTTGAGAGGAGGCTCGATAAGCGAAGAAAGACTCAAAAGTATGCAGCGGGTGGCGACGCCATCTTGGAGTTCCTGCACCAGTTCGTCTTGACGTCATGTGCTTTGACGACGTCTCCTCGGGTTTGTAGTTAATTTCCTTATCGGCAAGTTTTTATTATATTGTACTCTGAACGAGCCAAGAAACTTAGCCTGGCAAGTTTTCAGAACCCTCGCAAAGACACAATCGCTCAAATAAAAAAAAAACTTGCTTCGAAATCTGTGACGTCACGCTGACGTTATGGTGCTGAGGTTTCACCGCGAAACTCAAAAATGTAGTGCAGGTGTGGCCTTTATTTTCCTTCGGTCTAGTAGTCAAGCTCTTTTCGCGAAATTAACGAAAATTGTGTTTTGAAAGAACACGTAACGAGTGCAAACTCTAAACTGATTTAGCGTGGTGCTGTATAGTGTCGCATCAATGGTCGCGTCGGTGCGCGTTATGTCGCGAGTGTCCCTGATCAGTGAAGCGCCCTCTTGCTGGAACATTCCGGAAATATTCGACCTGCGTCCGCTTACCGATGTCACTGTTTGGCTCGACTTCATCCGAGGAAGTTCTCTGCCTGGACGTACTATCGCTCACTTATGGCGCGCGTACGAAGGGCATGGCTCTTCACATTCCAGCTTTTAAATTTCACGCAATTTTCTCACGAAGAGGCAGAGTGCTTCTTTGCATGTAGTTCAATAGACAGTGCACGAACTTCGAACTGTTCCCGATTTATAGACAATACCGTTTTTGCCGCATCACTCCCGACACGGACCAAAACAGCGGAGCGCATGGGGAGTAGCCGTTGCCGTTCGTCCTCCCGTTGCTCTCTTTCCAACCAGGGACACGGCGCGCATTTGCACACGGCACGAACATTCACGCGGTTACTCCCTTGAGGGAGGAAAGCGCCCACATTAGGACTAACTGCCCAGTTACTCCCGTTTTCCCCGGGATATTTCTTCGAGTGTATGTTGCGCAAGGGACAAATAACAAAGCAAGACCGCCTTAGGCTATGCATTTAGGTATATTGCTCTGCAGCAGACTTCGCACGTAGTACAACGTCGCGGCATCAGCACTGGTTCTCGACGGCTCTAGCGTCTGCTCTAACACCTGTGAAACTGAGACGCTTGGCCTCAACCACAACCATGGAGCTGGCCGCAGTGCGTGCAGTCTTAGTTCACATTGAAGCAGCCAGCGAGCTCCTCGCGAGTCATCTCCGCAGACTCAACTGTAACCACGTTACCCATAGATTAAGTTTTCGCGCGCTAATGAACGGCTTGTCAACGGCATCAACTGTTTGCACGCACAGGCTTTCACCGCTCCGATCGTGCTGAAGCGGCAATATATACAGGCTAACTGCACTGGCGATTCAGCGCGCTGCGTATATTCAGAGGGACTCCCGATACCTCACTCTATAAATTAATAACGTCGGATCAGCAATTGCGTCTCTTGTGTGGCGCTCACAGCGTGCTATCTGTGCCCACTAGTAAGAGCAGCAGATACGGACGTGTCTTCACTCACGAGTCCTTGCGCGAGTTCCGCGCAGGCCGTGCTGCTGGTAACGTTCCCCTGCAGAGAAGCCACAAAGCTGTCAACTCGCCCACCAGTGGCATCCTTTTCTCCCTCGTCTGTTGCCGAAAGACGACGACAGCAAAGTGTACTGCGATAGCTTTTTACGTATGCCCTCGACAAATACGCGAACAACGCCTTGTAAGCGTGTGCTCGCTGTACTATAGTGCAACGTATACTACGCGCAAGGAAAACCGGAACCGTCGTCTCTGAATTATAGTGGACTCACGCAAGAAGCAAAGTGGCCGCAGCCCGTTCGGGTTTTACTGACATGGCCGTAACCTTCGAAATCGCGAAGTTATTGGTTTTTTCATTTCTTTTTTTTTTTTTTCTCTTTCTTTTTCTCGGTGCTCATTGCCGATCCAGCGGCGTGTTCTATAGCCCGCGATGCGCTTTCGAAACTCGACTCGAAAACGTGACCGCCAGCGCACGCTTGTGCCATTAAGGAGGCAAGACCCCCTTGGTGGAAGACGAAAAAGAGTACGTAATGTCTGTTTATATACACGGACAGATACGGAGAAAGCTGGTACCACTATACATTGTCTATATGCATCGTGAGTGCCCGTGGAAGGCCCGTATGTCCACGAAATGATGCCGCGCGCGCTCTATTGGCCCGTGTTTTCTTTTCTTTTTTTTTTTTCGGTGCTGCGCAGGTTGTATTGAGGCAGTATCCGCACTTATGAGTTCGTTGTATATTCGACGTAAAGCACACGTGTGCGTTTCTTCGCGGGCGAGTTATCGAAAGGAAATGGCAAGGAGATGGAGGGGGGGAGGGGGGGGGGCTTGTAGGTTACGCGGCAATACATAATGGAGCATGCGTCCTGTGGCTGTTGAGAACTGCATCACGGCGCGCTGCTCATGTATACTACCGCTGCGTGTATGTAGAAGGATAGAACGTCATTTGTATGTGCGCGTATGTTTCTTGAAATTCCTTCACATTGTTTTTTTTTTCGGGAGGGCGCCCAAGAACATATGTGTGAGTACATGCACACGGACACACACGCACATACACGCGCACACGCATGCACAGGTGCCCGTTGTCCACGCGATTCGCATGCTATTTTGCTTATGTTGCAAGTGGATCTTGTTTCCTGAGGCGCTGGCCCCGGCGTTTTCTTTGCCTTCGTGTACGGCGAGCAGCGCGAGGAGTTAGTAACGGTAGTAACTCGTTGCTTCTATCACATGAAGTATGGAAGGAGTAGGGGACAAAATTCCCCACTGGCCACACGCTTGTGGCCAGCGGGAATTTTATCTAGCGTAAGAAGTTTTTTTTTTTTTTTTTACGTAAGAAGTTTACGTAACTGTCTAGCATCGAGGCTGGCAAACTCCTATGTTATTCAGAAATTCAGCAGTAGCAACAAGTAAGCAGTTTGTTGGCATCCTTGGGAATCTTCGAGCGGTGCATGGTCATATATACGCGTTGTCGGAATAAAAATTTTATGAAGTTGCACAGAAATCACCGGAAAATTATTGTCAAAGACAAGCGATACCTTCCCGGTAGATCTGCCGAGAAATGCTGCAGGGGGCATTTATTGGTTAGCTCCCCATTTGTTAATGCTACGAGGCACGTGAAATGCCGTTCGACCGTGTCGAAGTATACACTCGGCAGGTAATCCTTGCCGTCACTGCGCGACGAGACGAGAGATGGACTGATATATTTATTTTCTCTGCACCTATTTTCTAAAGCCAGAGTCTCGTCAAGCATTGTCCGTGCTGCATAGTCATTATTTCTATTATTATTATTATTATTGTAGGCTACTGAGCCATCCTCGTGATTAAAGTCAAAGAACGCAACATTGTTTTACCTTGACTGACAACGTCGACCAGTGGACCATTGGGCACCACAGTCGAACTCGAACGCCTTCGTAGCGAAGCGCTTGGGGCGTCCAAAATCATTCGTTATACAGGTCACTTCGTTGTAAATTCCACGCACCGCACAGCTCACAATGAAACAGAAATACTCATTCGTTATACAGGTCATTTCGTTGAAGAGGAGTTCATTGTAGAGGCACTTGTCTGTACAGACCAGTGGACAGTCCCGCAGGGGTCGACTCACTATACAGAAAGAAAATTTTCAAATCTGTGCTGGATTATATTCAGATAGCTGGGTTTCAAGCCCGCACCTGGCACAGGCCACACCTCGAAGGGCGTCCGCGCAAAGTGCTACTGTGAACCCTGCACCTCACATTTTACCCCTTCCCCTAATCCTACATTTATTTATTTTGCTTTCATCAAAGACATTTGCACCACCACCCCTTTCTCTTAAATCCTTCGTTCACGTGCCATTGCTCCAGCACAGTGCGTCGTACTAGACAGAAGAACGCTGTGTGTGGTGTATGTGAAGTGCCGGTTCTGCGTTCTATCCCAATGAAAAGCCATGTCATGCGTGTCACCTGTGCACACCTTTGAGACAAAACCGGAAGCTGGCGTTATCTGCTTCAGTGGAGAGCGAAAAAAACCTGTCTTTTGAAGACAAGGTTTTCTTTACTGCGTTCACACAGGTTTGGCATTTATGGGATCTGAATATCTTGTAACCACATGACTTAGAAAAACGAACAGCGCTAAAAACTCGGCCAAACAAAAACAACACAGCGCACTATCGTGTGTCTTCTAGTTTGCAGGCCAGCTTTGTTGCAGCTCAGGTAACAAAGGAGATCACCGTTGCTTTCCAGCCCGATCTTCTAGTAAGTTGTACGGCCACGGCTGTATACGAAAGGAAGCGGGGCGGGCACCATTTGGCAAGTCGCCTATCGCTCAATCGCGCTTTCGGCGTGGTAGGCATGCTATATCATTCTATATTTCAAAATACAGGAACGAAGCTTTGCGCTGAAACTTCGATAGCATAATATGATGCAAGTTTCAATCACTTTCAGTGACCTGCTGTCCGACTTGTTTGAAGAGATGTTCGGAAGCAACTTGCGATCATGGTATTCTAGTCATCACGCGTCGCATATTATTATTTGATCCCACTCGAGAGTTGAAAGAAGAATATAAAGAGGGAGAGAATGAGCACTGAGTGCGTGTGGGAGGATGCACGGGGACACTATAAGCGCTCTTTTAAGCCGGTGCACTTCAAGTAGTATACTATAGCGCACGAATCGCTTTTCGTGCCAGTGACGGCCATGGTCCGAGTGTCTTTGACTCGAGACCGTTTCTTGTACGGATGTCGCCCGGCGCACCTTTGATCACTATCAAGCCAGCTCTGGATCGAATTTATCGGGCGCGATTGGTTTCTTCGCGCAAGCTGCGACAGGGAGCCAATCGGAGCCTAGTATTTCGATCCGGATCGGGCTTGATGGCGATCGAAAGTGGTCGTGTGACACCCGTATTATTCAAAAGTTTCAAATAATCGTGTACTCCAAAATGATAATAAAATGAATAGGGATGTGTGAATAGTGATTTTTTTACACCGAATCGAATGCGAATTGAATAATGCCTGAAGTGAATCGAATTAAATATCGAATAGTTTTAGAAGAATTAACAGCCGTCGTCACGATTAGTATAAAACGATGCTCACATCCTAGTTGCCTTAAAGTTATCAAGTTTACCTCATTGCATAATGTGTTATGAAGCATTGTTTATGAAAAGCGCAAATGGATCATTACGAGCAAACAAGTAGTCTTTTCACATGCACAGGACTCTTAAGGCAACAAAGCAGGCAACGCTCAGAGAAGACGGCCCGGCCTCGCTCTCATCTGTGGCCAAGCTCGCATTGACTAGGCGAGCGCAGCGCTCCTGTTAGCCAGGCGCGCGGCGAGTCACGTGGTCAGGCGGAAACCCAGCTGCGGAGAGCGCATGCGCCAACCCGGCGGCGGCGGCTGTACTCGGTGTGGCGAGTCACGTGATGCGTTGCGCTCAGCTACGGTCAAATGAAGATCAAATTGCTGGCGACGGCGAAACTCGGCTCGGCGCGGTTAGTAAAGCTTTCGCTTTAAAAGTGCAGAGAAAGAAATGGTTCAACGCTGCCGTACAGAGATCGACTGCATAGAAAAAGCTACAGCGGCGTTTCACTTCGTGAACGCTGGTTGCGCGAAAGCGTATGCACACCGCGAACATGCACAACGAGCACCACGGCGTAGATGCACAAACGGTAAAGGCGCGAACGCGGTCGCTACATTGACCTCGACGGTACAACGCCTGGTGCGCCGCAGGGAGAGCGCACATCACTACACATGCAAGGAAGAGACGCCGCGCTCATGCACAGCGAGCACTGCAACGATTTTCTTCACCACCTCCAGCCCCCTTCCATGTCCGGCGCTCGCATTCCTAGCGGCTTCAAACATAATCTTGCCGATCTCATAGACGGGCCATGTAAGCTTAAGCGTAAAAGTACGAACAGTGGCTAAGTTCATCCGTGTAGTTGGCACAGCCGCAATACCACGGCGCAGAGGACTCGAGATATAGTGCTTCGTCCTTCGCAAAAATAGCTTTCGCAGACTTCATTGTATGGTATCGTGCCAAGCTGCTATTTTACACGAAAGGAGCGGATAAGTTGGCGTTGAACATGCTTGGAACAGTGCGAAATGTGTGCGGTAAATGTGCACAAATTCCAGTCAATCGGCACTTACGGATGTCAGCGAGCGCACAAGGTACAAGTGGGTGTTACAAGATGGGTCAAAAGATGGCGCCACCATCTTTTGCGCTACACGCGGGCCGAAGGCTCCGAAAACCCACCGACGGACCAACTGGGGTCACTGGGCATTTGTCGCTCTTGAACGAACCTCTCTGACGTCAACTTAGATGAGTGGGTATGTGCGACGGCTTATGTGCCGCTCTACAATGATAGGAAAACTATTTTAAAAAAATTTCCGGCATTGGGAGCAATCGAACCCTTGTCATACATGGACACACAATCTTGTCTCAATATACAGTAACACATGCGCCACGCGCGCACTTCGCGTCCGCGTCGCCAGATGGCGCCAACATGTGCCTCAACGATAGCGCTGCTTTGCGGCGGCAGTACAGCATGACGCCATACATGTCGATATTGACGACGACATTCATCGTGAGATGGGTTCCGTCGGAATTTGTTTCTCTAGAATTTGGGTAGGCATAATATAAAGCATCCATTACTAAAGTGTCAAACAAAACACGTGGGCTCACCTCGCACTTCTGCACTGCTGTGCTTAATAAAGTCCCTTTTTTGCATTGAAATTTAGGGGAGGTGGGGAAAGGGGGGCCGGGATGATGCGAGAAATAATAATGTACTTCGTCGCAATACTGCCGTCGATTATATAAAAGCTTGTGCGTTCTCCACAAAACCGCCATTAAATCAGCCCAGACCGGGTCGAATACCATTTCGAAGCAATTATTTGCAAAGTTGATTAGTGCGACATTGCTGACTAGTTGATCCAAATTGTGATTTGTAATGCAAGTAACGTCCGCCTTTTAAAGCATGGTCGAAGAACATAGGTCTAAACTAACTAAGGTCTAGTTTAACTATGGTCTAGACTAAAGAGATAGACTAGACTAACTTTAAAAAAAGTGTTAAAAATGAAGAGTGCTCAATAGTTGGGTTACAGACTTGTCTCGGTTTAGTGAGCACCTGCTTGGTGCAGAATACGGACCGCTCTAAAAAAAAAATTCTTCTAGCAAGCAGAGTACATCTCGAGTTGAACTTTAACAGAATACTCTGTTGCTCATTCACAGCCATGGTAGATAGTCAACACACAAGGTTCAAATTTACTTATTCTGCTTACAGGCTAAATGTGGATGAGTTCATTGTGTTTTCTTTCGGGAGCTTACAAACTGGGTTTCCGAGCAATAGGAACAGGGCAAATAATTTGGTGGAAAGAACAAGGAAGAAGCAGACAACGTAATTTTTTATTCTATTACAGTGCCCCCTTTCACTCGAGAGTCAAATGAAAGGGTCATCTGTAAGTATATAATTTTCTTGCTCACAATATAGTTACGGCTACTCCATATGACGTTTCACCTTATGTCACAGTGGGCTTCTATTTAAGAATTTGAGTATACTCGCACAATAATTTTGAGTAGCTATTTATAGACATTGCATCTTTTTTTTTTTTTTGTGTGTGTGGGAGTTGAGGTAGTTAGATATGGGGGTTACTGGCTCCTTACAAAATTACCTATAGAAGAGGAATCTGCCGCCGCCATCTTTATACGCGTTTCCTATCGATGCTGTGCGTGTGAATGGTGTGATGTGGGCGGTTCAGCTCGCCCTGAAGGTGGTTTGACGTTGAACACGATCATGGATGTAAAGATAAATCTTTTCTACAATGAAAGCTGCATGACAAGTCTGACGGTTCTCCCCCACTACCATATTATATAGTGACTGCACACGCATTAAGCCGACCAAAAAGAAAGCTTAAGAAAAGCAAACATACGATTGAAACCGACGCATATTAGTGAGTACAAAATACTGCATAATAAACTTCACTCGTCTTTCGTGCGGTGTTAGTGATACACCGGTACAGTTCTTGTTTGAAATAACTGCACGCCTTAGTGCTAGTTCTTGTGCTCTAGAAAACAAAATGTACTGTTACCCAACAAAAACGAAAAGAAAGAAATCGTATGATACGCTGTTTTAGTAGAGACCCAACCATTGCGACACACGTGCCTTCATTGTATCTCGAACATTCAAAATCCATCACGTCGCATGTTGAGCCTATCAGAGAACACGCGGGCGTCCTGTGAGCCAATGAGCGATGACTATAGACGGGGAAATTCGCACTGTGGTGGAACCTCGGAACTGTCAAGAATAACACCTTTGGATATGGGAGAAATATGCCGACTTGAAGCCTACACGTTTCGGTATATATAGGCATACAAGGGCACAACGAAGCGCCACACCTTCCTTTATTGGGAATTGCAAAAAAAAAAAAAAGAAGAAAGGAAGAAGTTTTGGTACTGACCATACACCCAAGGTCACTAGCCAGGGAGAGAATCCTACAAAATCTGTAGCTACAAAAGTAAACATCTTCGTGATGTTAATGCATACTCGGGAGACGCAGGCAGTGGTGGTATGCAGGGATTTTGTCACAACGCAAACGATGGCGTCGAAGGAACAAGCTTGGCGTCAACATTCTCTCGTGTTTTGCAGATCGCGATCGCGTCACCCGTTATCCCCCAGAGACAACGAAGAAGAAATCGCCTCGGACGAGTGTTCCGACGGCTGAAGGTAATGTTCCGTTTCAGGTTCACGCGGACGCTATAGTGAGCACAAAGCCGTGCGCCTCTTTTGTTTGTTGCGACACAGGTGGGCTTAGCTTAAGGGTTCGAACTCGTTGAGTCTCCGCAAGCATTGAGCGATCTGAAAAAGATGCTAGCGTAATATTTATTGGAAGATTTAAATGGAGCCCTCTGGCAGTACAGTATGGATTAATACAAAGAAGAAAAAAAAACGATAGCAAGAGCAACAAACGGACACCACATGAACGCAGCGCTCCTTTAATTTGACAACAGGGAAACAAGCAACAAATAAACAGAGGGCGTGTTGTCGCCTTCTTGTCGGCTTTCGTGTTTATACGCTCCTTCTATTTATCACTCATTACCAATTTGCTCAGCAGTCTATGCTTTTCAATAAGTAAACAAATTTGGGGAGGGGAAAAGAGGGGGGGGGGGGTCAGTGCCACTCCTTGCTGCACTGTGTTCGTGTGTTTCCTCTGTTTTCGATCGATGTGCGCTATCTATTAGCTGATGAGTAAATAAAAAAAGTAAGTCAGTCAGTAAGACGATCGGCCTGGCTAGTCTAGGCAGCAGTTTACAGTCTATACTGGACTGTGTCTCACAGTCCAGTATAGTCCCTTCCGGTCCCATGGGTTAGTGTCGGCGGTTGAGCGTTCGGTGGATACACGTATATCGTTCGAGGCAGCAAATCTTCGAAATTCCGACTTTTTGATCAAACTCACATAAAAGCAGCCGCAATAGCCGTACCTGCCGCTAACAAATCGCTACACTTAGACGACACAGAATAAACTTCGCACAACCGTACGGACGCAATGCTTATTCGTCGTCGTGCTGAGTGCTTCGTGCGATGCCGATGCAAAGCGGTGACTGTCTCCCCTACAGAAACTGAGCCGTCGTTTGACATCACGACAAAGGGCAAGTTGAATGGCTTTTCCTTCTTGCTGTTTGAATAAATTGAGGGTATACGTACAAAACTGGCTAAATCCGTTGGCGCGCGCCCCTATATACATAGCACGGCCGAAGACGCCGAGGCCAATCCCGAAAGGCGGTCCACTGAGACTCATCGTGGACGTGGACACGGGCGTGGACGACGCCATGGCGCTCGTCTTCGCCGTGACCTCGGAGCGCGCTACGGTGGACGCGATCACCGTGGTGGCGGGAAACGCTTACCTGGACGTGGTGTACAACAACACCCTGCGCGTGCTCAAGCTCCTCGACAGGCCTGAGGTGAGCATCACGTCACTTCCGTCGTGGTTCTTTTGCGAACGTAAGCGAAGGATTCGAAGCATATTCATTACAACATTACCCATAGAAGGAAAATGTGCCGCCACCATCTATATACGAGTATCTATAAGCGACGAGGCATATTCGTTATCTTATCGAATCTTCTCGGTGCTAAATGGCCGAAGGCTGCATGCGACGGCCGTTCGAAAGCAATCTGCTGCTGCACCCAGGGTCTCCGTTCAGAAAGCTGGTCAGCGTGCTCGAGGTGATGAACAGTGAGACCACGGCCGCTGGCGGTGATACGCACCGTTCGTGTGTTCACAGACGACGGTCGTTCTGTGCGCGAATCGAAACGGTTTCTGAATTTGAGCGCAGGATTGTGCCGTAGAGAGCTCGAGAAGCTCGTCGGCAGAGCCGATATGTGAGCGTCCAGCGACAACACCGACACCTTTAGCAACACGAGTGAAGCGAAGGCGAAGCGATTGAAGAACCTGTAAGCAGCCGGTTGAGAGAGTGTATCGCTATTATTAGTTTGTCTATTTAAGTACATAACTCTGCAGCTACAGAATGCTGCGCATGGCCTCCAAGATAGCTGCTGCTGTATACCGGCATCTACAAACTGTTGTGTATATCTCCCTGACCTCAAATGACATTACATGTCTGTGTGGTGAGTAAAATATATATACTATATATATTGAAAAAGAAAGACAGTGGGCGTATCATCGCGGCGCCAAAGTTTCGATAACGCAACTTGTCAAACATCGTCAAACATCGTCAAATGTCTTTGATGTAGGCGAGCTTTTAAGGTAAAGCGTTGGTACTGAACCGGCGAGTCGTCTCCTCCCTTTGATTTCCTATACTTGCTGTGCTACTCTATGTGCCCAGCCAGTCGATATGCGCGAAAAGCGACGACGCAGGCCAACGCACCCCCCGAACTTAGTGTGACTGTACGCCTGAAGCATGGGTGTCCCGGCGGGCGTAAGTTGTGAAAGTGCATCGCCGCCGTCCCTTTTCGCGTGCGACCTGTTTTAACGACCTTTGTTCTTTTAATAACGTGCGTCAACTTTTCTCCAAGGTTCCGGTTTACAAAGGCGCCGACCGGCGCATCTCGGGGCTGTGGAAAACGGAGAAGCACTACTTCGGGCCGGACAACTTCGGCGGCGTCAGCGGCAAGTACCCGATGGCCGCACCACAGTCGGGATCCGGGAAGCTCGCGCACATCGCCATGCGGGACATGATCAGGCAGCGGCCCAAGGAGCTCACGCTCATGCTGCTGGCACCGCTCACAAACGTGGCCACCGCGATGCTCATGGATCCCGGCCTGACCGACGACGTCGCGCAGATCTTCGTCTTGGGAGGCACCATTTACGTACGCCGCGAGGAGCCCGAATGAGCTTGCGAGAATAAGTATATATATACGTACATATAAAAGGAAGTTTACCGAACCACCACATATTTCAGATCTCTGATGGGTTCTCGAATTTTACGATTTGGGCATGTTGATGACGCAGGCCGGGAGAAATGTAAATAATAATAATAATAATAATAATAATAATAATAATAATAATAATAAAGACGACGACGACGATGATGATGGTGGTGGTGGTGGTGATGATGATAACGACAAAAGCAACAACAACAACAACAAACTGGACAAGCTTTGCTTCCCCCGATCGTGTCTAATTATTTCTTCGTTTGACCGCGTCCGTAACGCGCTATGTGTCCGCTGTTACAGCGATTTTTTCCGTTGCTTTACGGGGTACTGAGACAGCAGTTAGCTCAGCGACGAGTTCAATGACCTTATCCGTATCGCAAATAAGCTGTGCAAGGGAGCATGCACATATGCCCGAGAACAACTTATTTGCGATGCGGTCAAAGTTGTATTTCTCCGCTATAGTATATGGCCTGAGGCGGGGGGGGGGGGGGAGGCAACCCTAAGTACACGTGCAGAGGTCACTAGTCATTACCGAAGTTCTTGCCCACCAGCTGAATGGGGAACGCTTCTGCCTCCACACTTGCCCTTGTCACAGGCACGCCGGTTCGATGCCCATAGAGGCGTTCTATAGGGCGAGCAAAGCTTTTTTTGTCTTTCTTTCTAGTAGGTCGAGCGCGAGATCGAGTGATGACGAGAAAATGGTCGGGCTACACAACGATGGATGCAGAGGAAAGGACGGCCACAACCAACCCGATTTCTAGGGCTTAACGTGGGGTCTCTGTGATATGTAGTTCGAAAAAGCTTTAACTAGAACGTAAACTAGAACAGAAATGCCTTCGGAACAAGTATAATATGCATCTGGTCGTTTCACATATGAACGTACTTTGCCTTCAGTTTGGCTTCAGTTCTGCGGCTACAATATATGTGCCTCTTAAATTGTTAACGAAAACGCATTTGGCCAGTTCGGATTCATCAGTGTGTCAGTTCATCCGACGCGTATTTCACGCGTGCACGCAAATACGGTGAATCGCGTATTGTCCGTCAACGTCATTTTTTACACTATTCAGCAGCGACGTCATCGCCACATTTTCATTCACAGCGTGCTTTTCGCTGGAATGTAACTTTCACTATCTCATGCTGTTTCTCGAAGTAAGTCTTTTGCATGTTTTTCATATGCATATATTGCAGGAAGGGGCAACGTCAATCCTGGCGCTGAGTTCAACTTTGCCACCGACCTGGAGGCGGCCCGCATTGTTCTGCAGAGGGCCACTTGCCCCGTGACCTTCGTGGTCTGGGAAGCTGTGCTTCAAGGCACAGTGCAGTGGGTGAGCGAGGCTGGGAGCTTCAGCGACGGCTGCCTCCAGCGTTCAGGGACGAAATCGTTTGAATAGTGAAACGTTCGAAGCAAAATGAATGCAAACATTCGAAATTTCGACCATCGATTGGAATATCACATATCTTACTTGTGAAAGCATTCGAGTTATACTAACTGTTCGTACTGGTTGGTGAAGTTTTCGGTGAGTCATACGTGCATCCGAGACGTGCGCGGAGCTGGTGTTTTGCTTCCTATACCAATTTATCTTTAGCGCTTGCGTTGGTTCGTGTCGTCTTGTCTGATCCTTTTTCTATGTCATATGTCTAATGGCAGAAAAAAAAAGGACACAGTTAAACAACGATATCACATAAACGGAAAGAAGACGCAAATGTGCACACTGAAATCTCGGAGGCAACAACCTTCGTTCTCCGGCTGCACGATAGGTGGCGCCACAAAGCATCGTCGCAGACAGTTTAATAACAAGAGCTTGGTGGCGCAACACACCGCCCCGTGCCAAAGGGGGCGCTCATAACATCCATCCTCCATCCATCCATCCAGCAGAGAGCCCAGACAACTTACCAATGCGCCTAGTATCTGCGCCTTGCTGACGCATGTTTGTCAACTCGCCCGTGAAGTGGGGATTGATGGACAAGAGCGCGTGCAAAACAAACCTGAATAACCTGAACTTGCTGTGAAGTCCTTTCAGTGACAAGTTTATCCCAGGA